>NC_012878.2:40268598-40473593 GCF_000003195.3 Sorghum bicolor
TAAATACAGATCTAACAAAATTTGAATGGACAAAAACAGAGTTAAAATGAGTATTTTATAAACAAAACAAAATCAGTGGCATTTCTGAAAATATGAGAAAACGTATTTTGATTCCAAACGGCCAGGAATACGCGTTCGGAAAGTAGAAAACGTAAAGTTGGGAGTACACAAAGGACGGCGGGTTTAGCCATCCGATCTCCCTCCAACGGCTCAAGGCGCACGCGGGGGAAGGCAGGCGGCGGCCGGCCGGCCGGATTGGCCTCCGGCACGGTGGTGCCATGGTCGGAGCCACAAAGCTCACCGGCGTCGTCCGTTTTCGCGATGCCGTGTACCAAAAACCAAGCCGAGGACACCGGGAGATGGAGAAGAATGTCGCGAGCTCACCGAGAATGGTTGTTTAAGCCGAAGAGGAGCAGGAGAGGCGCGTCACGGCGGCGGCTTTGCTCCCAACTCGGCGAGATCTGTTTAGAGCTGCAGCAGGTTCTAGGGCTCAGCTATTGCGGCGAAAACGGAAGGAGAACGCGCGGGGTCGGTGCTAGAGCTTTATAGGGCCTCGAGTAATCGATTTGGCAAGAAACCCCAGCTTCCCCGTGATTGGATTCGATCAGAGATAGAAACCTGCTCGGTTTCGACGTGGAGAAGAAGAATAGGGCGCTGCCACGCAGGCCCGGGGTGTCAGCGGGAGGAAGAGGGAGAGGGGAGGGAAAGGCGCCTGCGCTGCTCGGCCGCAGCAAATTGGGCCGGGGCGGGGGAAAGCTAGGTCGCGGGGAAAGAAACGGGGCTGGGCCGAGAGGGGAAGTACAAGGAGCTTCCTTTTTTTTCTTTTTATTCTTTCCTTTTCCATTTTATGTTCTAAAGCTTTCTTTTGAAGAGAATTTTTGATGCAATTAAATTCAAACCAAAAGTCAACAACACAAAATTGAATATGCTCCAGCATGAATGCATAAACATATTTCTATCCCTATGTTGGTTTTAAGTTTGACAAAAATTATTTATTTACTAGATTAAATGCCCACCAAAAATGCTTAATTAAATCAAATTAAATCCTATTAATTAAAAGTCAGATTTTGGGTGTTACACTTAATAAAGCTACGCCGATGGATGGTTATACCATGCCAATTGCCGATTTATTGATTGATGCTGCGGCTGGACATCAAATTATTAGCTTCATGGATGGCAATGCAGTACAATAAAATATTCATGGCTGAAGAAGATATTCCCAAGACTACGTTTAGATGTCCTGGTCATGTTGGATTGTTTGAGTGGATAGTCATGACTTTTGGCTTGAAAAATACTGGTGCCACTTATCAGAGGGCCATGAATTTTATTTTCCACGAATTCATCGGCAAATTGGTAGAAATCTATATTGATGACGTGGTGGTCAAGTCTGGAGATTTCATAAAACATCTAGCCGATCTACGAAAAGTATTGGAGTGCACAAGGAAACATCGCTTGAAGATGAATTCTAATAAATGTGCTTTCATTGTATCGGCAGGACAGTTTCTTGGTTTCATGGTGCATCAAAGGGGAATTGAAATTAGTAGGAGATCCATTGATGCCATCAACAAAATAGTTGCTCCCACCAATAAAACTAAACTTCAATCATTGATCGGTAAGACTAATTTTATCAAACGATTTATATGTAATTTGTCGGGTAAGATTCGTGCTTTCAGCCCTTTGCTTAAGTTAAAAGCCGATCAAGAATTTGTGTGAGGAAAGGAGCAACAATTAGCATCGGATGAAATCAAGAATTATTGGACAAATCTTCCAGTTTTGGTTCCACCTCAACAAGGAAAGCCCTTTAGGTTATATTTGTCTACCGATGATATGGTCATCGGATCATGTCGGTGTTTTCCCCCTGGGGGGTCACACCAACAAGTAATTTGTATGCGTGCTCCCTTTCTCAGATGGTGATGCAAGAAGACACTGAGATTTATCCTAGTTCGGGCAAGAGAAGGCCCTACATCCAGTGGGGGAGGGAAGTTTGTATTATCTTGCACCGAAGTGCTTGTACAGGGGCGAATACAAGCGTGGTATGAAGTGTGTAAGTTCTACTACTTATGAGCGTGGTGTTGTCTCTCTCCTATCTATTCCCAGGTTCTCCCTTTTATAGCACCAAGGTGAGACCCAGGGTACATGTATAGGTGTCAGAGTAGGGGTCGATAGGACCATGGCGCGCTGACCTAGTCGAGGCTTCCGTACCGGCGTGGCCTCGAGCCGTCACATATCGATAGCCTGGTGATGATTGCGCGTGCCCCTGTATCCCGCTCCGCGCGCCGTCTTGGGCTGGTTCACCTGTTGCACGCCTGTACGATATGGCGGCAAACCCGTCGGAGCGGTGGCAGTGTTGTCAGTCGACGCCCATCTCGTCCCCAGGAAGTAGCTACATCTGGTCGAGGGTCGGACGCCGTGTAATGCCCTGATGTCCGAAGCGCTGACCTTGGTTGTCTCGAGGGGGTTCCGATTGGACGTCCCATCCTTGTTTCCCGCGTCCTGACACGCTCTGGGTCGTTTGGTGGGGAAGGCTGCAAAAAGAACGATGGGACGGGTGCCTGTTTCCTATCACGCCTCCCGTGACCAGTGTGTTAGGTGGGAATACGGCGGGCGCATTAAATGTCCTGGCTCTTGTGCGCGCGTCAGGCGGCGGACAGTGTCCTTGCGCTCGACGTGTCTCGATTCGCTCGGGCCCGTTTCCATATTCGACGATAGCTGGCGCTCGACCCTTGATCGATTCGCTCGACGCCATTTCCGTCTTCGAGGCTGCGGTCGTTGATGGCTGCGCATATGTATGATCAGAGCGTCGAGTTGAGGGCCTCGACCTACGTACGGATAATCTCGTTATGTGCATCGGTGAGGGTACCCTTTATTGACACCCTCGACAGTAGCCCCCGAGTCTTCATTTGAGCGCTGGCGCTCGAGTGGAGGCTGTATTCTTGGGTCGAGTTTCCGTGGGGGCGCGCGAGCGACCCCGCGGGGGTAGCCCCCGAGCCCTTGAAGGAGTTTTTTGACTCCTTCGAGGGTTATATTGCCTAGTTCGCAGAAACGCTATCGACATCAGTGGTGGTAGGTTCTGATCGGCTCGTTTTGCGCGGAGGTTTCGACATACTCTCGATAGAGCGAGCGTCTCTCCCCCCAGATTGAGTTCCTAGCGGGTAGTCCAAGTGAGAACCTATGCCCCTTTCGAGGGGGTCAGCTGTAGCCCGGAGGCGTTCTCATGAAGCAAGGTCGACGTGGTTGGGGATACTGGTCTCATTCGATAGAGTCCAGCGGCGCGATGCCTCCCGTCGGAGGGATTCCTCTCGACTGTCTCGACCCTACCTTGGACATCGCCAGTGAGTCTTCGAGGCGGGCCTCGATCTCTGACCGCTCGCTAGGGATCCCTGACTCTGGAGCTCGAGATCGGCTGTCGAACCCTTTCGGTGGGCCAGCCTGCGACCTCTCGAGGCTTTCGCGGATACGCCCCTTGGCTTACAAGGGAAGGAAGAGGCCGTGGCGGTTCGCCTTTCTGCTCGTTGGGCGCGCCTTTTGAGGCGGGTGACGTTACGACACTGCGTCGGCGTGGAATTCGGAGCGTCCCATCTGTGAAGAGGGGAAGGACTGTTAGATGGTGCATTTATGGGGGGAGTTACCTTTTTTATCGGATCTGCCCGTTGGTGGACTGCTGCCTATAAATGTGTCCTGGCGTCGCCGCTGTTCTCCCTTCTGCTTCCCGTCTTCATTCTCGCCTTAGCCCTTTCGCTGCCTTAGTTCCCTTGCCATCCCACACGCGTGTGCCCCCTCGAGTAGTAGCGGATCCGCCATCCTTTCGGCAAGGATGCCTGTGAGGCTTGTCGCCGCTGACGACTGGCGCCCGTCGTCGATGATAGAGCGCCGGCTGCAGGAGCTTGAGAGGGAGGGACTCCTGCGCCGCCGCACCTCGCTGTCGTCACCGTAGTGGATCGCGCCGGCGGCGGACCACAGGGAGCCCAGGCCGCCTTAGGGCTATGTGGTTTCGTTCGCCAAGTTCCACCGCCACGGGCTGGGCGCTCCCCCGAGCCGCTTCATGCGGGCACTCTGCCAACACTACGGGGTGGAGCTTCAGCACTTCTCCCCAAACGCCATCACCGTCGCGGCGGTCTTCGCCGCGGTGTGTGAGGGCTATTTGGGGATGATGCCCCACTGGGAGCTGTGGCTCCACCTGTACAGGGGCGAGCTCTTCAACGCCCCTACTGGGACCACCGGCGTGAGCAAGCCGGTGCGGGCGGGCTGCCTCAACCTCGTGCTGAAGACGGGGAAGACGGAGAGGCCACGCGAGTACATCCCAGTGGGGCTGTCGACCAACCACGCCGGCTGGGACTCCCAGTGGTTTTACTTGTGAAACGACGACGACCTCCTGCCCGCCTACACCGGACGTCTGATCACGGAGCGTCCGGAAAATTGGACGTACGGCGTCGTCGTTGCTCACCAATCTCGGCTCGACCCCCTCCTCGATGTCATGAAGAAGCTACGCTCAGAGGGTTTGACCGCCGCTCTCGTTCTCTCAGCCGTCCATCATCGAAGGGTTCTCCCCTTGATGTCTCGCCCGCTGAGGATGGACGAGATGGGCCCAGGTGTCTCGTCCCGGGACCTCGAGGCATGCCGGATGTCAAGCGTGGCTCCAGCGAACGATGAAGTAGCGGCCCGGGTCAGGGCCGCCATTGCTGGCGACTTCAAGCCGGAGCACGTTAACGGATTCCCCATGAGGCCAGATGCGGGCTCGATCGATCTGGTATGCTTTCTTTTCGTGCGCAGCTTCGATTCTGGATTTCTTTTCTTTTTTCTAAGTCCACCTTTGTTCTGGCAGGGACGGATTGACGTCCGGTCCTCGAGGCCTCCAGTAAAGGAGGACGAGGTTGATTGTGACGCGCGGCGCCGGTCCGCCGAGAAGCAGAAGTCCGCCAAGGACTCTGCGAAGAAAGGGGAGAAAAAGAAGAACCTCGATCGCCAAGCTTTAGAGGCGTGTCGGGCTAAATCCTGGCAGAGGAGGGAGCCTGAGGAAGAGTCCCCCAGCGACGATGATGGTGGGGATGAAGACAGCGACGACTCTGAGGGGATGGCCTCTTGCCTCGACCGGATCCTCGAGGGTCCGCCTCGAGGCGACGTCGACGCCCCACGGATAGAAACGCCGATGGAACGTCCAAGCGGATCTCACCGCCCCCATGCCGATACCCCTCCCGTGCCCGCGATAGTCCAGACCGCCCCGCGCCCTCCCCCGGTGCCGAAGGCGGGTAGCCATGCTAAGCCCCAGGCGACGGGGCCGCTGACCCGTGGTCGCGCCGCGGCCTCCGAGAAGGGCGAGACTGGCCGCAGAAGCGTCAGTCCCGGGGCCCGCCTGGCGGAAGGTGCCGAGCCAAGGCCAGCGCCTGCCCTCGAGGAGCCCAAGATCTTGACACGGGGTGGGTCGAGACCCACCGGTCGGGGCACTGGCAGGCGAGTAGTCGTCCCCGTCGGGTTAGCTCTTCGATGGTGTGACTTTTGTTCTGCGCCTCCTTGTTTACCAGTCTTTTTACGCTGGTTCTTTTTGTTTTAGATTAAAGCGGACACTTGAACAAGCTCAGCCTTCGATGGCGAAGAGGCTCAAAGCGGGGGCATCCTCCAAGGAGCCAGGTTTGTGGCTTACTTTTGGGACTTGTGATGTTCTTATGTTGGGCATTATAGTGACCGGCCTCTATTCTTTGTTTTGCAGCTTCCTCCGACTCTCGACCTCCGGTAGACGACGAGAGTGCTCCGCCTCATCCCGAGCCTACCCCAATGCCGTCGACGCGTGACGAGGCACCCCAGACTCAGGGGCAAGAAGGAGCCCCCGAGCCTCCTCAACCGGGGGTCGAGGCGGACCCAATCTCCATCAGCGACACGTCTGGTGGAATCGAGGCGTCAGGGGATGCCCGCCCTATGGAGGAGGAAGCGTCGACTTCCCTCATCGCGGGTCGGACTCCCTGGCCCGCTGGCCTTCGAGCTCTTGAGGAGCAGAAAAGGAAAGAGGAGGAGGAGGAAGAGCGGGAGCGCGAGGCAATGGGGCAGCCGCAGGACCAGCACCTCTTGACGAGACCACCGTGATGGGGTGGCCGAGAAAGTAGTGCTGCAGCTTGCGGCGGGCGAGGATTACGGCGTAGATCAGCTTCTGGATTTGGGGGTAGCGTACCTTGGTCTTCGAAAGCACCTCGCTGATGAAATAGACCGGCCTCTGGACTGGCAGCGCGTGCCCTTCTTCCTGCCTCTCGACCACCACCGCTGCACCGACAACCTGGGTCGTCGAGGCAACGTAAAGGAGTAGTGGTTCCGTAGGTTGTGGTGGGACCAAGACTGGTGCTGAGGTCAGTGTTTTCTTCAGGTTTTCGAGGGCTTCCTCGGCCTCGGGGGTCCAAGAAAAATGCTCGACCTTCTTCAGAAGCCGATACAGCGGTAACGCCTTTTCTCCTAGTCTCGAGATGAAACGGCTCAGAGCCGCCAGGCATCCCGTGAATCCTTGCACACCCTTGATGTCTCGGATCGGCCCCATTCTTGTGATGGCCGAGACTTTCTCGGGGTTGGCCTCGATGCCGCGCTGGGAAACAATGTAACCCAAGAGCATGCCTCGAGGCACGCCAAAGACGCATTTCTCGGGATTGAGCTTGATCTGGTTGGTGCGTAAGCAGCTAAAAGCAATCTCGAGGTCCTGGATCAGGTCTCCTTGCCACTTTGATTTGACGACAATGTCGTCGACATAAGCCTCGACCGTCGACCCTATGTGTTTGCCAAATACGTGGAGCATGCAGCGTTGGTACGTGGCTCCCGCGTTTCGAAGCCGAAACGGCATGGTTACATAGCAATACATCCCAAAAGGTGTGATGAAAGAGGTCGCGAGCTGGTCGGACTCTTTCATTTTTATTTGATGATAACCAGAATATGCATCAAGGAAAGAAAGGGTTTCACATCCCACAGTGGAGTCGACAATCTGATCAATACGTGGTAATGGAAAGGGAACTTTCGGACATGCTTTATTTAGACTTGTATAATCGACACACATCCTCATTTTCCCATTCTTTTTCTTAACTAATATAGGGTTTGCTAACCAGTCTGGATGATGAACCTCCTTGATGAATCCGGCCGTCAAAAGCTTGTGGATCTCCTCGCCAATGATCTTGCGCTTCTCCTCGTCGAATCGGCGCAACCGCTGCTTCACTGGCTTGGAACCGGCTCGAACCTCCAAGGAGTGCTCGGCGACTTCCCTTGGTATGCCTGGCATGTCCGAGGGACTCCATGCAAACATGTCGGCGTTCGCACAGAGAAAGTCGACGAGCACAGCTTCCTATTTGGGGTCGAGGTCGGCGCTGATCGTCAGCACCTTGCCATCGGAGTTGTTGGGGTCGAGCGGGATCTTCTTGGTTCCCTCCGCTGGCTCGAAGTTGCCCGTGTGGCGTTTGGGCTCTGGAGATTCAGCGGCCAGGGTTCTCGACCACCTCCCCATACTCGACGCACTCAACGTCGCACTCGTAAGCGTGCTCAAAGGAGGAGCTGACAGTGATGACGCCTCTAGGACCGGGCATCTTCAGCTTCAAGTAGGTGTAGTTGGGTATGACCATGAACTTGGTGTAGCCCGGGCGCCCGATGATGGCGTGGTACGTGCCTCGGAACCCGACCACCTCAAAGGTGAGGGTCTCCTTCCTGAAGTTGGCCGCCATGCCAAAGCAGACCGGTAGGTCGATTCGACCTACTGGTAGCGCCTTTTTCCCTGGCACGACGCCATGGAAACCGCCGGCACTTGGCTGGAGCCGTCCCCTACCGATGCCAAGGAGGTCGAGGGTCTCGAGGTAGATGATGTTGAGGCTGCTGCCTCCGTCCATTAGCACCTTTGAGAGCCGGGTGTTGACGATGATGGGGTCGACGACGAGCGGGTAGACGCCCGGGGCGACTACCTTGTCGGGGTGGTCCTCTCGATCGAAGGTTATGGGAGTGCTCGACCAGCTGAGGTACTGGGGCACCGCCATTCTTGCCGCAAAGACCTCACGACGTTCCCTTTTGCGTTGTCTCGTGGTCAACTGTGTCGAAGGCCCAGCATAGATCATGTAGCAATCGTGGACGGTGGGGAAGCCGTCGTCATCTTTGTTGTCCTCCTTGTTGCCGCCCTTCTCTTTCTTGGAGTCGTCGCGCGCGTCCTTTTTGAACCCTAGACCGTCGAAGTGCTTTCTCAGCATACGACAGTCCTTGAGCTTGTGGTTGGCGCCTCCCTTATGGTAGGGGCATGGTTCCTCTAGCATCTTATCGAAGATACCTCCATCTGGGGGGCCTTGAGGCTTCTTGCGCTCCATGGCGGCGACAAGGTTGTCGTCGAAATCTTCCCACTGGAATTGCTGCGCTTTCTGCTTCTTCTTGTTCTTCTTGAGCCCTCGACTGGGGGTTCCATCTTCATCGACGGGCCGCTTGCCTTTCCCTCCTTCACAACTGAAGAAGGCGCCGACTGCCTCCTCCCCTGCTGCATAGTTCGCCACTACGTCCATCAGCTCATCGACGGTCTGAGGGCGATTTCGGCCCAATTCCCACACTAAGTCTCGACTGGTGGTACCAGAGACAAAAGCCAGGATGACGTCATGGTCAGGGATGTGTGGCAGCTCAGTGCGCTGCTTCGAGAAGCGTCGAGCATACTCTCGAAGAGTTTCTCCTGACTTCTGCTTGCATTTCCTGAGGTCCTACGAGTTCCCGGGCCGTATGTAGATCCCTTTGAAATTTCCCTCGAAGACTTTAACCAAATTGACCCAGTCGTGGATCTGATTTGCTGGAAGTTCCTTGAGCCATCGACGGGCGGTGTCGGAGAGGAAGAGGGGTAGCTGTCTGATGATCGCTCGATCATCCCCTCGAGCGCCACCTAGCTGACAGGCCAACCTAAAATTGGCCAGCCACAATTCTGATTTGGTCTCACCATTGTATTTCGCGATGCTGGTCGGGGGTCGGAATGGACTGGGCAGGGGCATGCTGCGGATTGCCCTGCTGAACACCCGTGGGCCTGGTGGCTCGGGGGCCACACGGTCCTCGACGCTATCGTACCTCCCACCGCGATGTGCACTGTAACCGCGCTCTTCCGCGTCTCCGGGCCGGCGGCGTCGATTCTCTTCGATGTCATGTCGCGCGTCGTGTCGACGCTGATTGTCGACGGGGAGGACGAGAGTGGTCTTTCTTCCTCGGGGGGGCGGCTGTTGATGGACTGACACTTCCTTTTCATTTTGGGGTGGCTCGTCGCACTTTTCAATGGCAGCTCCTCGCTGTCGAGAAGCTGTGCTTTCGGCTTGTTGAACTGCCGCGACCTAGAGCAGAGTCTGCACCTTGTCTCGAATGCGCGGAGCCTGGGAGTTTGATGGTTCTGGCATGTTGCGTAGTAGCATCGTCGCCGCTACTACATTGTGGCCCGCTTGAGGGAAACGGCTGACGGGCTGCTCTGGCTCTGCGTCTCCGACGATTTGTCGATGTACCTCTCGAGCGCGTCTGCGTACACTTCCGCCTGGCGGGTAGGGTAGGTCTTGCTCAAGGATTTGCTCGAGCAGGACGAGGCGCTCACAGTCTTCGTCGAGCTTCATCTTGAGCTCCCGTAGCTGTGCAAGCTGCGTAGCCCTGACTTCCTGTGGAGGGGGGTCGACCTGTCCGTCGTTCCCAGGCGTCCTGGGGTCTTCCCGTGCTGCAGGGGCTCGACCGCCCGCAGCAGCATCATGCGTCTCGTCGGTAGTCTCTACCGCCCCGTCGATGTGATAGCATTCCCTCGTAGGGTCGTAGCTATCAGTCTCGGAGTCGGAGTCCGGCTCGGTGGCGTGGAAACATCCACGTCCCTCCTCCAGCAGCCATTGCCTGAGTGAGGTGATCGTGTATCACCCGCGGCCTAGGCGGCGGAGGCCTCGCACCTGGGATAAATCCGGCAGTTCGGACGTCGGCTGTAGTGCTTCAGAATCACGTGGTAGGACCATTGGTCTCTCCACGTACGTCTGGGCATTTGGGCATATTCCCCTGGCGAGTGTAACATCCCTGATGTTACGGTTACTAAAAATGGATCATGTCATCATGAGCATTGCAAATCATATTTGTTAAAGCACATTAGTATGCATCAACTTAAAACAAGTTTATTTTTATTGCTTGAGCTTAGGGAGGTAGAGTGTGTTTATGTGGGATGTTGATGCTTGTGTGGTTGCTAAAAACCCTAGGGTGGAAATTTTCCGAAAAGCTAAGGGGGGGAAACCCTGATTTCTGGATCCTAGATTTGTCCCCTTTTTGCATAAGTCAAAAACTAAGCAAAATTTGAGGTTGAGTTCAAAAGCAAAGTTGTAGCTCTTGGCAAGATGTACAACTTTGGTGTTTTGAGTTTTTGAAGTTTCAATACAAAACTCAAAGTAATTTTGAAAACACAGATTTCCAGAAAGTGTCCCCTTTTCCAACTTAAACCCCCAATTCAAAATCCATTTGGAATTTTGAAAAGTGCTCAACATGAAAGTTGTAGAGCACAAAAAATTGAGCAACTTTCATGTTGGGAGTTTTTCAAGTTGTTATACCAAATTAAAAGTAATTCTGGAAATCATGATTTGCCCCAATTCAAAAATTTGAATTTCTTTTGAATTGAGTTTGATTTTCAAACTGTTTGGAAAAATTTCCCTTTTTCCATTGAGAATCAGCTTGGGACACCTAAATATGATTTGTAGCTTACAAAATTTGGCACAACTTTTGTTTTGGTGGAAATTTGACTTTAGTTCAAATTTTGGTCGGATTTCGCAAAAAGACAGACTGTATGGATGTGGCCTGCTACAGTGTTTGGCAGGGGGGGGGTGCTCTGCCGCCGCGGCAGAGCCGCCTCCGCGCGCGACGCCACGCAGCTGGCCACGCAGCTGCTTGCTGCTGTGCTTCGCGCGGACGGCCTCATCCACATCCCCTGTTCCGCCGCTTGGATAAAGCCTCGGACGGCCGGAGTGCTTCTTTTTCTTCCTTTGAACCTCACCGCCGACCACCACCATCCGCGGCCAAAATTCGTCCTCTCCGTTGCCTTTCCACGCGATTTGAGCACCCCAGCGACTCCGCCTTGAGCTCCGCCACCGGTTGCGCCCCCAAGCGCAAGCACTAACCCACCAGAGCCCTTTCCCGAGCCGCTCTTCTCCAGCTCCGGCCAAAGCGCCGCCGCAAGCATCCCACCGTGGCCAGCATCGCTCAAAGCCTCTCCGCGGCTGTTTGTTGCTCGGTTGAAGTCGTGGTGAGCCTCTGTCGCTTTTGCGCTACTCTCTTCGCGCTCTACTCAAGCGTAGTGGCCGGTGTTTGCCCGGCCGAGGCGGCCGTCCGCCGTGTCCGTGGTCGCGGGGGTTAGGGGAGGAGAAAGGGGCTGAGAAGGGTATCCAGAGGTGCGCCTTGGAATGGAGAACGCGACCAGCAGGTCACGAGAAGCAGAGGAGGCACGGATGGCTCGGTCGCGCCATCGATTCGGCCGGCCGGAGGTTGAAGACGGAGCTGACAGCGAGGGCCCGCTGTCAGCGACGTCCTGAGGGGAGGCGAGGGCGCGAGCGCGCGCAGCGCGGGTGCGGGCCGAGCGCGTGTGGGCCGGCCTGCGGCCCAGTTTCCAGGCCGCCCGCTGCGCTGTTTTTTTTTTCTTTTTCCTTTTTGATTAAAATTGCTTGATGTTTGAATTTATGTTATAAATTTTGTAGTGATCCAAAAATGATGAAAAATTTTGTATAAATTCCCTGAAATAGTTAGAACCCAAGAAAAATATTAGGCTCTGTTTTCTGATAATTTGCCAGGATATGAAAATTGGCTCTTTTAATTACCAAATAAAGCTTTGATGAATTTTAATAATTTATTAGTATGTCCAAAAATCACCAAAAATTGTGGGGAGCCTCTGAATATTATTCCCTGGCTCCACCCAAAATTTGGTGGCATTTGGATAATGTTTGTTTAAAATATTAATAAACCCTTATTTAACACTTAAATAATAATTCCAAAATAATTAAATAGTGATTATTTAGATCCTCATAATTAGGGTTGAGTGATTTTGGATTGTGTGATGACCTGAGGTCATTAACCCTAATGACCTTTGGCATTTAATTGTTGTTTAGCCCTAATGCTTAATTACTGTCATTAGTAATTAATTAAGAGTTAATTAAGGTAATTAGGATTAATAATTAACTAATTTAAGATAAGTATGAATTAAATAAAGTCTTAGTTTACAGATGCAACCTCTTGGGTAAAACCATTAAGTTATTAAGCAACTTTATTTAGCGATAATTCTGTATTGCATCAAGAAGGCGAGTTGTACTCGATTTGGTCCTTCTTGCATATTTGTCATACGCATATCATGAGCATTCATCATTTTGCGTATAGTGTCCGTGACCGAAGGAGCGCCCGTTGAACCGAACCCCGAGGTCGGTGCTCCGTTCGAGGAAGTCGGATCTGAGACTTGGGAAGTCTCCGAGGGTCCCTCTCTGCCCTGCAACCAAGGCAAGCCCCGGATGCATTAACCCCTCCTTGGATGTTTTAAATCTTTTGTCACTTATGAATTGAAAATGCTGCATTAGATAGTTGAGAATTGGGTTAACCTACTTGCTGCATTTACTACCTTGATATCTATATCCTGTCCTTGACACCTGTTTTATTTTAAAACTGCGTAGCGATGCTTAGCCCTGCTACTAGATAGGTTTTTAAACAAGAAAGTTTGAAGGGTTGTTGTGGGATACACTTACGATCAATGATGTTTCAATTTGAGACCGGTCGGTGGACTTGCTCTAAGAATGGAGTCTTAAAGTAGTGTCTCTGACTGTGTTGATTAAGGACCGTTCCGTTGATGGCCTGCTGGGTTGAGAATTTATAGTACTAGCCACTTGCCTTCGGTAAGCCCGGTCTTGTGATCCCTCGACGCGAACAGCTACTCGCGCACTGGGAGTGGAAAGATGGCGAGAGTAGTGTGTACCCACCTTACGGATCTGAGATGACCGGAAAACATCTAGATCGGCTGTAGGATGGTGGAGTACTGTGCTCTCGGGTGCCGCGAACCTGGTCAAATTTGGGGAGAGCTTGATTTGGGTTGATATATGCAAGATTTGGTTCTACATATGTCGGGTGGTTAGGAACTCCAGCTGGATTGCTAAGCGATTCGAATCGTCGTTGCTCCCCGATTGGGAGACTCAATTCCTTCGACCCTCATCGTAGTTAAATATGTAACTAAGTGATAAAATGAGAAAGGGGAAAATGTCTCATGAGGTTCGGATCCCAATTCCTGGACTCATAGCGACATGAAGCTATGGCCATCGATAACTATTACTTTGTGATAGGACTAGGAACTCACGGATTCGTCTGTGAGGAACAACCAGTTAGACTGTCCTCGAACTCCTCGGCCTCTGCGAGGGAGGAATTCGTGGGTAAAACTTGAAAATAAGGATGCACTACTAGTAAGCTTTTTACGCAAAACACTTTGGCTCCTTGCTCAGCCACCCCTTGTCTACCCTAAGCCTGCATCCCTAAGTTCTCCTCTTTTCCCATCGGGTAAGTCTTGTTGAGTACTCCCGTACTCAGGGTTTCAATACCCCTGTTGCAGGTGAAGCTCAGGAGCCGACTTGTTTCGGACCCTGTTGTGTGACCGTCGTCGAGGTTGACGACGAAGAAGAGTGAGCGTGACCCATGGGCAGGGTCTGTAAATTTGTTCTATCTGCATTAAAGTTTCAGTTGCTCCGCTGGACCAGGCTTGTAATAACACTCTACTATTTGGAAGAACTCCTTTTGTAAATTAAGTTATGTAATACTTCCGCTGTTTCACTCTGAAATATTATTTTGGTCTTGTGTCGTTGAGTTACGGCTTTATCTTCGCAACGAATGATCCTGGTGTTAAGGTGGCCACTTGCTATCCTGTAAGGGCGAGAAGAAATAGTTCTCGTCGTTCGACCATTACCAGTGGTCAGGACGAGCCAGCTTGGTACGCCACAGGTAGCAGTGGAATGAGCGCCCAGCAATGCTCATCGGACTTCTAAAGTGGGAGGACTCCCGGCATCACCGTCAGAGGTCCTTAGGACAATGGCAGGTGCCGGTGGGGCCCAAACACTTAGGAGGTTCTGCCACAGCTGGTATCAGAGCATTCGTTGCTAAGATGACTGCTGTACCTATTGAAAAAAAAAATTTCAAAAAAAAATTCGTTTGGATCTACTACTATGAACCTGCCTATTTTGAGTCCAAGTGCTTAGTCCTAATCTACCCCTGTCTATAGGCTTTCTTAGAATTTTTGAAGTGGTATGGAGGAGCAACCTAAAGTATTGCCCTATGTTGTAAAAAAAAATTTAAGGTAATATTGTTACGAATTGTTAGTAGGAATCGTAAGTTCGTGCATGCATCATGATGTATTAACTGGTTAAGTTCCTTCCTCCTTGTTGGGTTGGGTGAATAGAATCAATCCTATTCTTGCTAACCTTTAAGGTCTCTCTTACTAATCTAAACTTACCCTCTACAGGATGGCTCGTCAGAAGCAGACCCTGCGTAAGCGGACCGGTCCAAAAGGAGTTCCCCGACATCAGCTAGCTCCACGCAGTGATCAAGCCAGTAGTAGCCGTTCACCGCCTCAGCAGGAGGTGGACAGGTTGTCCGCCGAGTTGACTGAGGTGATGAGAGAGAGAATGTACAATATTATGGAGATTGGCAAACTTAAAGTTCAACTGGCCAAAGAAAAACAAGCTACAGAAAACTGTGAAGCTATGTTGTCCCGGATGGTGGAGGAGCGGAATGCAGCCATTGCCCGAGAGGAAGAAGCTAGGAGCACCCATAGGCATGAGCTAACTAGGATGAACGCAAAGTTGGGCAAGACAAGGTATCTTAAGGATTTGTATGTGAAGATGGCGGCCACGGTCACCGCACAACGGGATGTCGCGTGGCAACGAGAGGACCAGCTCCAGCTGGAGAAACTGGAGCTGGCACATCACTTAGATACAGTCAATGACCTGGCTATGCAATATCGTGATATTGCATTTGATCTGTATCGTCAACTCCACCCACCTCCCGGCGAAGGAGAAATGGATACGGATGGCGAGCTGGCAGACGATGGAGAACCCGATCCAGGCCTCAGTGATGAAGAGGAGTCCGACCCCGATGATCACAACCCAGGGGGTAATCAAGATGATGGCAATGACGACCCGGGCTACAGCTCTTGCCACACCGATTAGTTCGGTGAAACCGAGGGCAACGTCGTTGTAGGGGTCTTAGCTTGCCGTAGTGGGGTTCGGGTTTGTAACATAAGTTCTCTTTTGGTTTGAAAAGTTGTACTTGTTTACTCTTGGTGTGTCGAACTAATGTTTAATAAGTGAATGAAAGAATGTAAGATATGTTCTGTGTTATGAATTTTACGTGGTAACAGGTATCTACGATTCTTGTAACAGATGCCGATGCGTACTCGCGGATCTGATGGAGCTGGGACATCCCAGGGAGGGGATGATATCCCCAACCCTCCACCTGCTCCGCCTTCTTTGGCTGACGCCATTGCTGTTTTGTTAAGTGCCACTACTGACAATGCTCGCTTGCTGCGCGAGCTAGCACAGCGTCAACCACACCCTGCTCCAAACTTCAGGGCACCGCGCAACGGGGACGGAGAGACTCGGTATGTGGACTTTACCGAAACCAGGCCCCCGGTGTTCACTAAGGCCGATGAGCCTTTAGAAGCGGATGACTGGCTCCGAACCATGGAGCATAAGTTCAGTTTGATTCAGTGTTCAGAAACTCAGAAACCCTTATTTGCAGCTCAGCAGCTTCGGGGAGCTGCAGGTGCCTGGTGGGAGAACTTCTTAGCTATTCAAGCTCCCGGACACCAAGTCACTTGGACCGAATTTAAGGACGCGTTCCGCGCCCACTACATCCCCGAAGGGCTCATGGCCATGAAGGCCGAAGAGTTTCTCGCCTTGCAGCAAGGCGATAAAAGTGTTATGGAGTACGTGGCAAGGTTTAATCATCTCTCTCAATATGCCACGGATCATGTGAACACTGACAGAAAGAGGAAAGCCTGTTTCATGCGTGGTCTAAATACTAAACTTCAGACCATGATGACCACTTGCCAAAATGCTACTTTCTATGAGGCGGTAAATATTGCTATCGCCTCAGAGGAAAAGAATAGGAAACATAAGGAAGCCAAGAAGAAGGCTGCTTCCTCTTCTTTCTCTGGTCGCGGTCAAAAGCGCCAGAGGATCATTTATCATCCACAGGGCCACGGACGTTTCCAAGCGCCGTCACCTTATCGTGGTCCTTTCTCCCCTCCACAGTACAGACCCGGGCAGCAGGTATATTCTCGACCTACTGCCATCGCTTTTGCACCACGCCAGCCGAACGCCCCGGGTGTTCGCCCTACTGCTCCGCCCAGCCACAATTACCCTTGCTTCAATTGTGGTAAACCTGGGCATTTCTCTAAAGAGTGCCCTTTTCCCCGCCAAACCAACCCTACCTTTCCAAGGCCACCTATGGGCCAACCCAGCCGGGTCAGTTCAGAACTGGGGTTCAAAAAGGGCAACAGGTACAGAAAGGTAGACCGGTAAAGAAGACAGGGCAAGTCTTCCATACTGAAGTGGAGACAATTCCAGAGGGTGAACCAGTGATGATGGGTACGTTTCCTGTTGCGAAGCATCCTGCTTTAATGCTCTTTGATTCTGGTGCATCCCATACATTCATCAATCGCACCTTTGTGTTAAAGCATGGCATACCCATTGGGGAAACACAAGATCATTTTTATATACAGTCGCCAGGAGGACGGCTGATGTCTAAAGAAATGGTTCACCAAGTACCCATCGAATTTGGTGGGCACAATTTTCCTACTAGCATGATTGTTCTTAAGGACCAAGAAATTGATGTCATCTTAGGCATGAACTGGATGGCGCAACGAGGGGTTGTGCTAGACACTTTGCATCGAACCATTAAAATCCCATTGCCCAATGAGAATTCTTATTTGCTAATCCAATTAGTTACTCCCAAACGGACAATTGGGCAAGTTCATGCCGCAAATGTGTCTGAAGTCAAAGATATTCCGGTAGTTCGAGATTTTCCGGATGTATTTCCTGAAGACTTACCAGGTCTGCCTCCGGACCGGGATGTACAATTCAGTATAGAATTGAAACCAGGAACGGCCCCAATATCTCGAAGGGCCTACAGAATGGCACCGAAAGAGCTGGCCGAATTAAAAACCCAATTACAAGAGTTGTTGCAGAAGGGTTTTATTCAGCCCAGTTCTTCTCCATGGGGTTGCCCAGCCTTGTTTGTGAAAAAGAAAGATCAGACATTAAGGCTGTGTGTCGACTATCGTCCTCTAAATGAGGTAACGATTAAGAACAAGTACCCATTGCCCCGCATTGACTTATTGTTTGACCAGCTAGCTGGGGCCAAAGTGTTCTCAAAAATTGATTTGAGATCAGGGTACCACCAAATTAAAATTAGGCCGGAAGATGTGCCCAAGACCGCTTTCACAACCCGTTACGGGCTGTATGAATACTTGGTGATGTCTTTTGGGTTGACTAACGCACCGGCCCATTTCATGTACCTGATGAACTCTGTCTTCATGCCAGAACTAGATAAATTTGTTGTTGTCTTTATTGACGACATTTTGATTTACTCCAAGACTAAGAGAGAACATGCTGAACACTTGAGAGTCGTGCTGACCCGTCTCAGGGAGCATCAGCTATATGCCAAGTTCAGCAAATGTGAGTTCTTGCTGGACAAAGTTCATTTCCTGGGTCATGTATTATCAGCGGAAGGAGTCGCTGTAGACCCAGGCAAGGTAGAAGATGTGTTGAATTGGAAACCCCCGACTACGGTACATGAGGTCCGTAGTTTTCTGGGCATGGCGGGATATTACCGTCGTTTCATCCCGGACTTCTCCAGAGTCGCCAAACCAATCACAACCTTGCTCAAAAGTCAAACAAAATTTGTTTGGTCACCCCAATGTGAGCAAGCCTTTCAGACTCTGAAAAGGTTGTTGACAACTGCACCTGTCTTAGCCCAGCCAGATATTGAAAAACCCTTTGATGTATATTGTGACGCATCAGGGATCGGGTTAGGCTGTGTGCTGATGCAGGAGGGTCGCGTAATTGCATTTGCTTCCAGACAACTCAAACCCCATGAAGAGAATTACCCGACCCATGATCTTGAACTAGCCGCCGTGGTACATGCATTAAAGATCTGGCGTCATTATTTGTTGGGGAACACATGTCATTTATATACAGATCACAAAAGCTTGAAGTATATCTTTACTCAAGCTGAGCTTAATATGCGCCAGCGAAGGTGGCTAGAACTAATTAAAGATTACGACCTTGAGGTGCATTATCACCCTGGCAAGGCAAATGTAGTAGCGGATGCCCTCAGTCATAAGGCTCACTGTAATTGCTTAACAGTGACGCCTAGGGATATAACTTTGTGCCAAGAGCTAGAGAACTTGGGAATAGAAATGATTTCCCAAGGAAGCCTTTCCAATCTAAAGATCGATTTCAATCTCGAGGCTCAAATCATAAAGGCACAAAAAGAAAACAAAGGCATGAGACATCTTAAAGAGAAGATTTCTAATAGAGCACCCACAGACTTTAAGGTGGATGATGCGGGAGTAATCTGGTTCAAGAACCGGTTAGTAGTTCCAAAGGTACCTGAGCTACGTCAGCAAATCCTGGATGAAGCTCATACCACGAGGTATTCCATTCATCCGGGAAGCAATAAGATGTATCAGGACCTGAAGCAAAGGTTTTGGTGGACAAAAATGAAGATAGAAATAGCTCGCTATGTGGCCCAATGTGACACCTGTCGAAAGGTCAAAGCCATTCATCTCAAATCCGCTGGGGAGTTGCAACCTTTGCCTATCCCCGCATGGAAATGGGATGACATAAGTATGGATTTCATAGTAGGATTGCCCAAGACGGCCAAGGGCTTTGATTCCATTTGGGTCATAGTAGATCGTCTCACCAAAACAGCACATTTTCTGCCGGTAAAGCTATTGTATCCTGCCTCCACCTATGCTAAGATTTATTTCGACCGTATCCTAAGTCTGCATGGGGTGCCAAAGACAATAGTGTCAGATAGAGGCACACAATTTGTCTCCCAGTTCTGGAAATGTTTACATGAGTCCCTGGGCACTAAGCTTTTATACAGCACAACCTACCACCCTCAAACTGGTGGGCAAACTGAAAGGGTGAATCAAACCCTAGAAGATCTATTAAGATCTTGTGCCCTGAATTTTCCAGATAAGTGGGATGACTGCTTGCCTCTAGCAGAATTTTTCCTACAATAATAGCTATCAAGAGAGTATCAAAATGGCTCCCTTTGAGGCACTGTATGGTCGCCGATGTCGAACTCCGTTACACTGGTCGGAACCTGGAGAAAGATGGTTCTTCGGAGTTGACTTAGTGAAAGAGACTGAGAACAAAGTGAAACAAATCCAAAATAACTTGAAAGTTGCTCAGTCCCGACAGAAAAGTTACGCTGATAAAAGACGTCGACCATTAAAGTTCGCCAAAGGTGATCATGTGTATTTGAAAGTATCCCCAATGAAAGGAGTAAATCGTTTTGGTGTTAAAGGCAAGTTAGCGCCTCGTTACATTGGTCCATTTCCAATTATTGACCGATGTGGACAGGTCGCTTACCGCCTTAAACTGCCCGAACGATTATCCGGGGTGCATAATGTGTTCCATGTGTCTCAACTAAAAAAATGTCTTCGGGTACCAGACCGAGTTCAAGATATTGAAGATGTAAAGCTTGAACCAGATCTAACTTATTCGGAATACCCTATCCGAGTACTGGATCAAAAAGATAGAGTTACTCGAAGGACAACCACCAAATGGTATAAGGTACAATGGAGCCAGCACTCTGAAGAAGAAGCCACCTGGGAATCTGAAGATTACTTGCTAGAGAATTTTCCTGAATTCCATGCTTCCCTTCAGGACAACATATGATAACCAGAGAGTGTACTCTAGTGAAGGAAAAGAGTCGCCAAAGCCATGTACTTAATGTACATATATGCTTATAATAAAGTATTTTCCCCAACTCCTTGCCTTATGGAAAAGTTGAAGATGAAAGAGTTTTGACAAATTTCCTTTTCCATTACTTACCCTAAGGTTTTAAATCTCGGGGACGAGATTTTTTTTAAGGGGGAAGGGCTGTAACATCCCTGATGTTACGGTTACTAAAAATGGATCATGTCATCATGAGCATTGCAAATCATATTTGTTAAAGCACATTAGTATGCATCAACTTAAAACAAGTTTATTTTTATTGCTTGAGCTTAGGGAGGTAGAGTGTGTTTATGTGGGATGTTGATGCTTGTGTGGTTGCTAAAAACCCTAGGGTGGAAATTTTCCGAAAAGCTAAGGGGGGGAAAACCCTGATTTCTGGATCCTAGATTTGTCCCCTTTTTGCATAAGTCAAAAACTAAGCAAAATTTGAGGTTGAGTTCAAAAGAAAAGTTGTAGCTCTTGGCAAGATGTACAACTTTGGTGTTTTGAGTTTTTGAAGTTTCAATACAAAATTCAAAGTAATTTTGAAAACACAGATTTCCAGAAAGTGTCCCCTTTTCCAACTTAAACCCCCAATTCAAAATCCATTTGGAATTTTGAAAAGTGCTCAACATGAAAGTTGTAGAGCACAAAAAATGGAGCAACTTTCATGTTGGGAGTTTTTCAAGTTGTTATACCAAATTAAAAGTAATTCTGGAAATCATGATTTGCCCCAATTCAAAAATTTGAATTTCTTTTGAATTGAGTTTGATTTTCAAACTGTTTGGAAAAATTTCCCTTTTTCCATTGAGAATCAGCTTGGGACACCTAAATATGATTTGTAGCTTACAAAATTTGGCACAACTTTTGTTTTGGTGAAAATTTGACTTTAGTTCAAATTTTGGTCGGATTTCGCAAAAAGACAGACTGTATGGATGTGGCCTGCTACAGTGTTTGGCAGGGGGGGGGTGCTCTGCCGCCGCGGCAGAGCCGCCTCCGCGCGCGACGCCACGCAGCTGCTTGCTGCTGTGCTTCGCGCGGACGGCCTCATCCACATCCCCTGTTCCGCCGCTTGGATAAAGCCTCGGACGGCCGGAGTGCTTCTTTTTCTTCCTTTGAACCTCACCGCCGACCACCACCATCCGCCGCCAAAATTCGTCCTCTCCGTTGCCTTTCCACGCGATTTGAGCACCCCAGCGACTCCGCCTTGAGCTCCGCCACCGGTTGCGCCCCCAAGCGCAAGCACTAACCCACCAGAGCCCTTTCCCGAGCCGCTCTTCTCCAGCTCCGGCCAAAGCGCCGCCGCAAGCATCCCACCGTGGCCAGCATCGCTCAAAGCCTCTCCGCGGCTGTTTGTTGCTCGGTTGAAGTCGTGGTGAGCCTCTGTCGCTTTTGCGCTACTCTCTTCGCGCTGTACTCAAGCGTAGTGGCCGGTGTTTGCCCGGCCGAGGCGGCCGTCCGCCGTGTCCGTGGTCGCGGGGGTTAGGGGAGGAGAAAGGGGGTGAGAAGGGTATCCAGAGGTGCGCCTTGGAATGGAGAACGCGACCAGCAGGTCACGAGAAGCAGAGGAGGCACGGATGGCTCGGTCGCGCCATCGATTCGGCCGGCCGGAGGTTGAAGACGGAGCTGACAGCGAGGGCCCGCTGTCAGCGACGTCCTGAGGGGAGGCGAGGGCGCGAGCGCGCGCAGCGCGGGTGCGGGCCGAGCGCGTGTGGGCCGGCCTGCGGCCCAGTTTCCAGGCCGCCCGCTGCGCTGTTTTTTTTTCTTTTTCCTTTTTGATTAAAATTGCTTGATGTTTGAATTTATGTTATAAATTTTGTAGTGATCCAAAAATGATGAAAAATTTTGTATAAATTCCCTGAAATAGTTAGAACCCAAGAAAAATATTAGGCTCTGTTTTCTGATAATTTGCCAGGATATGAAAATTGGCTCTTTTAATTACCAAATAAAGCTTTGATGAATTTTAATAATTTATTAGTATGTCCAAAAATCACCAAAAATTGTGGGGAGCCTCTGAATATTATTCCCTGGCTCCACCCAAAATTTGGTGGCATTTGGATAATGTTTGTTTAAAATATTAATAAACCCTTATTTAACACTTAAATAATAATTCCAAAATAATTAAATAGTGATTATTTAGATCCTCATAATTAGGGTTGAGTGATTTTGGATTGTGTGATGACCTGAGGTCATTAACCCTAATGACCTTTGGCATTTAATTGTTGTTTAGCCCTAATGCTTAATTACTGTCATTAGTAATTAATTAAGAGTTAATTAAGGTAATTAGGATTAATAATTAACTAATTTAAGATAAGTATGAATTAAATAAAGTCTTAGTTTACAGATGCAACCTCTTGGGTAAAACCATTAAGTTATTAAGCAACTTTATTTAGCGATAATTCTGTATTGCATCAAGAAGGCGAGTTGTACTCGATTTGGTCCTTCTTGCATATTTGTCATACGCATATCATGAGCATTCATCATTTTGCGTATAGTGTCCGTGACCGAAGGAGCGCCCGTTGAACCGAACCCCGAGGTCGGTGCTCCGTTCGAGGAAGTCGGATCTGAGACTTGGGAAGTCTCCGAGGGTCCCTCTCTGCCCTGCAACCAAGGCAAGCCCCGGATGCATTAACCCCTCCTTGGATGTTTTAAATCTTTTGTCACTTATGAATTGAAAATGCTGCATTAGATAGTTGAGAATTGGGTTAACCTACTTGCTGCATTTACTACCTTGATATCTATATCCTGTCCTTGACACCTGTTTTATTTTAAAACTGCGTAGCGATGCTTAGCCCTGCTACTAGATAGGTTTTTAAACAAGAAAGTTTGAAGGGTTGTTGTGGGATACACTTACGATCAATGATGTTTCAATTTGAGACCGGTCGGTGGACTTGCTCTAAGAATGGAGTCTTAAAGTAGTGTCTCCGACTGTGTTGATTAAGGACCGTTCCGTTGATGGCCTGCTGGGTTGAGAATTTATAGTACTAGCCACTTGCCTTCGGTAAGCCCAGTCTTGTGATCCCTCGACGCGAACAGCTACTCGCGCACTGGGAGTGGAAAGATGGCGAGAGTAGTGTGTACCCACCTTACGGATCTGAGATGACCGGAAAACATCTAGATCGGCTGTAGGATGGTGGAGTACTGTGCTCTCGGGTGCCGCGAACCTGGTCAAATTTGGGGAGAGCTTGATTTGGGTTGATATATGCAAGATTTGGTTCTACATATGTCGGGTGGTTAGGAACTCCAGCTGGATTGCTAAGCGATTCGAATCGTCGTTGCTCCCCGATTGGGAGACTCAATTCCTTCGACCCTCATCGTAGTTAAATATGTAACTAAGTGATAAAATGAGAAAGGGGAAAATGTCTCATGAGGTTCGGATCCCAATTCCCGGACTCATAGCGACATGAAGCTATGGCCATCGATAACTATTACTTTGTGATAGGACTAGGAACTCACGGATTCGTCTGTGAGGAACAACCAGTTAGACTGTCCTCGAACTCCTCGGCCTCTGCGAGGGAGGAATTCGTGGGTAAAACTTGAAAATAAGGATGCACTACTAGTAAGCTTTTTACGCAAAACACTTTGGCTCCTTGCTCAGCCACCCCTTGTCTACCCTAAGCCTGCATCCCTAAGTTCTCCTCTTTTCCCATCGGGTAAGTCTTGTTGAGTACTCCCGTACTCAGGGTTTCAATACCCCTGTTGCAGGTGAAGCTCAGGAGCCGACTTGTTTCGGACCCTGTTGTGTGACCGTCGTCGAGGTTGACGAAGAAGAAGAGTGAGCGTGACCCATGGGCAGGGTCTGTAAATTTGTTCTATCTGCATTAAAGTTTCAGTTGCTCCGCTGGACCAGGCTTGTAATAACACTCTACTATTTGGAAGAACTCCTTTTGTAAATTAAGTTATGTAATACTTCCGCTGTTTCACTCTGAAATATTATTTTGGTCTTGTGTCGTTGAGTTACGGCTTTATCTTCGCAACGAATGATCCTGGTGTTAAGGTGGCCACTTGCTATCCTGTAAGGGCGAGAAGAAACAGTTCTCGTCGTTCGACCATTACCAGTGGTCAGGACGAGCCAGCTTGGTACGCCACAGGTAGCAGTGGAATGAGCGCCCAGCAATGCTCATCGGACTTCTAAAGTGGGAGGACTCCCGGCATCACCGTCAGAGGTCCTTAGGACAATGGCAGGTGCCGGTGGGGCCCAAACACTTAGGAGGTTCTGCCACAGCGAGCGACGCCGCGGCGTTGTCTAATCCGAATGGCAGTGCCCTTCTTGGAGTGAACAACCCGTGTGGAAGTAGCTTAGCAGCGGTGGGGGAGGGCGCGCGAGACACGTCCCCTCCCGTCGTCGTGCGGTGCTGAGCCGTCGTGCCCGCGGTTCCGGCGCATGGTGCTGCCGGCTCGTGGCCCACCTCCTGCCTCGCACGAGTTGTCGGTCGTGATGAAGCAGAGGGGCGGCGGTGGTTCTGTCCGCGCCTCTTCTTAGGCGGGGAGGCGTGGTGGCGAGGGCGTCTCGGGGCCCTCAACCGTGCTGGTGTAACACGAGCTCCTCCTGGTCCTTTGACTGAGAGCAAGATCATGTCGTAGCTGGAGCCCGTAGACATGAACTCGAGACTCCCAAACCAAATCACCGTGGAGCGCGGAATCGGCGAGGCGAGAGCAGCCATCTGGAAAGGAGTGGGAAATCGATGAAAAACACGCAGGCCCCTACCTGGCGCGCCAACTGTCGGTGTTTTCCCCCCGGGGGTCACACCAACGAGTAAATTTGTATGCGTGCTCCCTTTTCCAGATGGTGATTCAAGAAGACACTGAGATTTATCCTGGTTCGGGCAAGAGAAGGCCCTACATCCAGCGGGGGAGGGAAGTTTGTATTATCTTGCACCGAAGTGCTTGTACAGGGGCGAATAAAAGCGTGGTATGAAGTGTATAAGTTCTACTACTTATGAGCGTGGTGTTGTCTCTCTCCTATCTATTCCCGGGTTCTCCCTTTTATAGCACCAAGGTGAGACCCAGGGTACATGTAAAGGTGTCAGAGTAGGGGTCGATAGGAGCATGGCGCGCTGACCTACTCGAGGCTTCCGTACCGGCGTGGCCTCGAGCTGTCCCATCTCGGTAGCCAAGTGATGATTGCGCGTGCCCCTGTATCCCGCTCCGCGCACCGTCTTGGGCTGGTTCACCTGTTGCACGCCTGTACGGTATGGCGGCAAACCCGTCGGAGCGGTGGCAGTGTTGTCAGTCGACGCCCAGCTCATCCCCAGGAAGTAGCTACATCTGGTCGAGGGTCGAACGCCATGTAATGCCCTGATGTCCGGAGCGCTGACCTTGGTTGTCTCGAGGGGGGTTCCGATTAGACGTTCCATCCTTGTTTCCCGCGTCCTGACACGCTCTGGGTCGTTTGGTGGGGAAGGCTGCAAAAAGAACGATGGGACAGGTGCCTGTTTCCTATCACGCCTCCCGTGACCAGTGTGTTAGGTGGGAATACGGCGGGCGCATTAAATGTCCTGGCTCTCGTGCGCGCGTCAGGCGGCGGACAGTGTCCTTGCGCTCGACGTGTCTCGATTCGCTCGGGCCCATTTTCGTATTCAACGATAGCTGGCGCTCGACCCTTGATCGATTCGCTCGACGCCATTTCCGTCTTCGAGGCTGCGGTCGTTGACTGCTACACATATGTATGATCAGAGCGTCGAGTTGAGGGCCTCGACCTACGTACGGATAATCTCGTTATGTGCATCGGTGAGGGTACCCCTTATTGATACCCTCGACAGATCAGCTCTCATTCAAGAATTTGAAGGGAGAGAGCATGTGATTTACTACCTAAGCAGAAGATTGGTAGATGCCGAAACAAGGTATTCGGCTATTGAAAAATTATGCTTATACTTATATTTTCTTGTGTCCAATTGAGGCATTACTTGCTATCAGCCGAATGCACCGTTGTGTGCAAAGATGATGTAGTCTGGTACATGTTATCAATGCCGATTATGAGTGGTAGAATCGGCAAATGGATATTAGCATTGTCGGAATTTGACTTACATTATGAATCGACTAAAACAGTTAAAGGGCAGATCATGGTCGATTTTGTAACTCAACACTGTGGTGTGGTGGATACTTTGGAAATTGTTCCTTGAACGCTCTTCTTTGATGGATCTATATGTGATCAGGGGGCAGGTATCGATATAGTGCTAATTTCTCCTCAAGGAAAGAAGTATGAGTTTTCTTTGCCAATTGTTGCCACGTCGACAAATAATCAAGCTGAGTACCAAGCTTTGATCAAAGGATTAGAGTTATTAAAGGAAGTTCATGCCGATGCTGTTGAAATTTTTGGTGATTCTATGCTTGTTATAAACTAGTTGGCTGGGAGTTATGAATGCCGAAGTGAGGTTTTAATAGCATATTATGAGAAATGTGTACAATTGTTGAGGGAATTTAGGGATTTCCGATTAGAGCACATTCCTCGGTTACATAATGAAGAAGCTAACCGGTTGGCTCCACATGCTTCGGGGTATCAGCCTATCCTAGAAGTATTATCGACAGTCAATGCCGATGATTGGAGAAAGGAAATTATTGATTATTTAAAGGATCCATCCAGGAAGTCGAGAGGCGTGTTAGGTTTCAAGCTATAAAGTATGTACTCCTTGAAGAAGAATTGTATTATCGAATGATAGATGGAGTTTTGCTCAAATGTTTAGGTAAAGATGAATCCAAGAGCTTGATGGGCGAAATTCATGAAGGACTATGTGGAGCACATCAATCGGCTTTCAAGATGAAGTGGATGATTAGGAGAAATGGATATTATTGGCTGACTATACTTGAGGATTGTTTCAAGTATTTCAAAGGGTGTCAAGGGTGCTAGAAGTTTGGGAATATTCAGAGGGCGCCTGCATCGGCTATGAATCCTATTATTAAACCTTGGCCGTTTCGGGGTTGGGCTATTGATCTCATCGGTCAGATCTATCCACCATCAAGCAAAGGACATAAGTTCATCCTAGTTGCCACTGATTATTTCACCAAGTGGGTTGAGGCTATTCCTTTGAAGAAAGTAACATCAGCCAATATGATTGAATTTGTGAAGGAGCATATCGTTTACCGATTTGGCATTCCCCAAACGATCACTACCCATCAGGGTACCATGTTTACCTCAGGAAAGTTTGATGAATTTGCAATCGGTATGTGGATTAAAGTGTTAAATTCTTCTCCTTACTATGCTCAAGCTAATGGGCAGGCCGAAGCTTCTAACAAAGGAATTATTAAGCTAATTAAACAGAAGATGGAAGAAAATCCTAGGAAATGGCACACATTGTTAAATGAAGCCTTATGGTCATATCAGATGGCATGTCATGGTTCAACCAAAGTATCGCCTTATCAATTGGTGTATGGACATGATGTAGTATTACCATGGGAAATTAAAATAGGTTCCAGACGGATGTTTTCTCAAGATCAACTAACTGCCGATGACTATGCTACTTTGATGAAAGATGAGTTGGATGATTTAGTAGGGCATCAGTTGAAAGCATTAATCAGCATAGAGCAAAATAAGAAGAGAGTTGCTAAGTGGTATGACAAAAAGGTAAAGCCAAAGAGTTTGCCGATGGAGATTTGGTGTGGAAACTGATTCTACCGATTGGGACTAAAAGCTCAAAATTTGGAAAATGGTCCCCTAATTGGGAGGGTCCTTATCGGATAAATCAATCTGCTCCCGGCAATGCTTATATTTTAGAAACTCTCGAAGGAGTTGAATTTCCTAGGGCATTAAATGCAAAATATTTGAAGAAATACTGCCCGAGTATCTGGATTGATGCATAAATGCCGATAACAGTCCTATCGGCTAGACAAAATGTTAAGTGTATCTAGAGCCATGCATGAAGTTTAAACGCCGATAACAATCCTATCGGCTGGACCAAAATGATTGAAGTTTTTGAAAATAGAATTAAACAAGTTGCCGATGAAAAGTTCACAGATTCAGCAAAGCCTGGATGGCCGATATCGCGCACAGACAGATCTGGTTGGCCTCTTCTATTCCCCGAGTATCTTGATCGGCAGAACCTTCGACTGGTTTCAGCTTCTTTTCATCTGTAGCGCTTTGCGGGCTTGGACATCCCTCTTTTGCTGAAGAGTCTTGAGCGCATCGGGCAGTTGGCTTTCTTCTTGCTAAGCTTGAGTTAGGGCCTCTTCTACTTGCTTAAGTTCAGCTAATAGGGCTTCTCTTCTTGCCGATAGATTGGAAATCTTTTGTTTCAGCTCACCTCCTGAGGACTACAGAACACCGATGCTCTTGTGTTTCTCATCGGCAGCATGCTTTACTTGCAGCATCTCCTCTTTGAGCTAGGCATAAGCAGCTCTATCGACAAGATGCTGGGTGACCTTCTGATATTAGAGTTGACGACTTTCTAAGTGGGCAACATGGAAAAGGATTTCTTCTACATCGGCTGGAATTTTGCCACGGAGGGTCTTGAATATAACTTTGGCCGGATCAGAGTCGTCCACTAGCTGGGCCGTGTCTTGGTGCAATAGGGCTAGTAGATCTTCCAACTTAGCCTTGATCTCTGCCCATGTAATTCCAATTGCCTGAGAGGAGCTTGCTTCTTTGCCTTCATCATCAGAGATGTCGATAGCAAAGGAGAATAGGCTATTTGGGGAATCCTGCTCCTAGAAACAGAAAAAGATGAGTTACTCAAAATTAAGTGTTGATAATGCAAAGTCTTGAATATTGAGTAACTTACTTGTTTCAGGGCGATTTCCTATCTGTGATGTGGAGATGCAGTTGGTACTATAGTTTGATCGGCTAGAGATGCCGATGGAATGACTTCAACTAAAAATTTCCAGGGGTGATTATAGCTTATAAATAAAGTCATCAGTAATAATTTTGCGATCGGTGCTTTACCTTGAGAATGTACAGTGATGGTCTGCTCTGGAGGGACGACCGATGATGTGCCCAGGCCAACCGGATCGGTGATCTGTTCAGAAACATCGGCTGGTATTTCTTACATCTGGGGCTCCGATGGAGGAGGAGAAGATGTTACTGGGATCGAGGAAACTGGACGAAGTGGAGAAGATGGTGCGGTCCTCTGCCGCTTTGGCTGGGTCTTGGTGCTCTTTGGCCTTTTCTCTTAGGTGGAGCTTGACTGAGCTAGGGGGCATCGGCACCTGATGTTTGAGTCTTCTTGGTCTTTGCCGATGCACCAGTCTGCTGCTATTATGAACATCAAAATTTCATAAGTTAGATATAAGAAAGAGATATTAATGGAATTTGTTAAGGAATAAAAGTTTAAAGAGGAGTTACCGATGACGTTCCTATCGCAGCCGATATACCCTGAAAAGAAAATATAAGTAGGAGATGAAATTTTTGTAAATAAAGAGAGTCAAAAAAATTTACCTTGAAAGCCTGTGCCAAAGTGGCAGCAGCTACCGATGGAGATACTTTCGATCGCTTAGTCGTCTTTTTGAAGCGAATGTTGTGGTGCATCAGAGCTGATAGACTCAGCGCATTGTGGCCGATCAAAGAAATTGGGCCTGACTGGAGAAGTTCAATTGGCCTCCCACTCCTGCTAATTGTCGGCGCTGGGTCATTGACCTGTTGAAATAAGAATAAGTAAGTTGCTGATAAAGTTAAAATTGACAGAGGAACCGAGGTATCGGCAGGAGACTTACAATGTCATCGGGGACTCCATAGTCGGAGTCAATCATGCCGCGATACGTCTAAGCTGATACCCTGAATAGATGCTCCTTCCATTCTTCCCAAAATGTTTATACAGCTGAGTAATGAAGAGAGCTGGGACCCAGGCCGATAGATCAATGTCTATGATATTGGCATCTGGTTGGAGTTAAGCGATCCTAATCCACTCAAGTCTGCTGTTTATTGTCTCTCTTGGTTTTACTAAGTTGGCATAACAGAGTTTGATCGGCAGTTGACCAATGGCCAGTTGGCGAGCCAATGCCGATGGGTTGTAAAACTCATAAGTGGTGTTGATGTTCTTCGCGCTGCCAAATCTGTTCACTGGGATTGCTCTCGGAGTGATGAATGCCATCATCAGATCATTATCCTTGATGAGAGCATTGTCAAAACGGTGGAAAGTGAGTAGAAACCTAGTTTCTAGGTCTTCATAAGGCATCCATGCTCGCTGATCTTTGGAGAGGCCATCATACAGAGTTTGAAAGAATCGGCCGACCTTGTTTTCATTGCAACTAGTACCAGGGAGAACTATGACAGCTTCACCATAGTTAAGGCGTAAGCGAGTTGCCAATTCATCGTCTACTAGTTCATAGTCTTCGACAATATCTCGAGGGAATCGTTGTGTAAAAAAGTCAAACCGAAGGCGCTTGTGCATATGAACATTGAGCCACATGTTGATGAACCACCAAGGGCCTCCCAGATTGTCGATGGGTTCACCTAGCAGGAGTTTCTCAGTCACTTGATGAAGGAGATGATAGACGGAGCCTAGCAGGTATCGACCAAGGGAGAATCGGCCACCATCGGCTAATCTTTCTGCTGCCGATAAGTAGACAGAGGTTGGTCCTAGCAATCGGCCACAGATGATGAATTTGTCTAGCCACATGTTCAGAAAAGTGGCATGTTCCCTCGGACCGACCGATCCCTTTTTTGGTATTTCTGGATATACCCTGACCAGCCGCCAATGTTGTGGGTTTCTACTTTGCGTTCGGCTTTACGGCCGAACAACTGGCCATCATCGGCAGTTGCAATATCTAACCCAGTGAGCATGAGGACATCGACAAGAGTGGGGGAAGCTGGGCCATGGCAAAAAAATGAAGGCATTGAAATTATCTGACCAAAAATATGAGGCAGCTATCAGCAATGACTCATTTCTATCCATATCGGCAATGGACAATCTGATGCACTGATCTATCTTGTGCTCACCCCAGTATACTTCATTTGTTTTGCTAACCCTCAAAAACCAATCCTTCCATCCTTTAGTGGGGTTTGGCTAGGATCGGAAGGTATCCTTCCATAGATCTAAAGAGAAGTTTTTGGCCCTAAAAGGGATCCTATTGGTCTCTGCATTAATCAAATCGGTAGGATCTGGGTCACCTAGTGGACCGAGGCATTGGAGGTGAGGTTGTTCGGTAGGAATAACAATTTTCTCGCTCAACTCCTAAAATTCGAAGATTGAAAGAACAGAGGGAGAAAGAAGAAGGAGAGAAAGCAAAGTAAGTAAATTTGCAGAAGGGTAAAGGATTGCAGTAAAAGGTGGGGGTGGATTAACCTCGGGCACGATGAAGTTGACGGCCATTTCTTTCTGAATAAGGAGAAGGAGCTGAAGACTTGGAGGTTCTTGGGGAAGTTCTTGTTGCACAAGTTCTTCAGTTCTTCAATAATGCCGCCGCCAGAGAGATGAGTTTGGGGAATGAAGGATGGTGAGGTAGAGAAGGAGTGCTGAGGAAGGAGGTATTTATAGTATAAAGTGGACAAGGGTATTTTTGACTTATCTCCTTGCCGTATCTGTGAAATTCGAGGGTGTTCAGGTGGATATGGTAACTGTTCGCACGATGATCAAGGGATTATACAGGTGATTTGAAAACAAGTAATCATGATGTTAGGAGATATTTCACTGTGTAGGATCTCTTGGTCGGCTCATCGGCAGTCAACTATAACTGAATAGTTGCCGATGAGCGGGTGTTTCAGAAATTTGAATCGGGTGGTTGGGAAATTCGAGGTGCATGCTAGAAACCCGAATTAAGGTTGTTTGGATTTGGCAATTAATTGCTGTCACGAGGAAATAATTGTGAAAAAGGCGTCATTATCAGGAGAGAATTTTGGACCATTAATGATTTTATACACCGAAATTGGGGGGCATGTGTTGACACTGTATTCTGACATGAATCAGGAAAAATAATGAAGCCTGGATCGACAGATGGAAAAGTGCTGACTAATCAATGAGGGAGTGTTGACGGTCCTTAATGCTCACATTTAACCATCAACTAATCATGGAAAAGGATCCAAATGCAACCAACACCCAGACTTAGGGTTTTATCTCACAGAATTCCACGAGTTTTGGTGTTTGTTTATTTCTGCAGGGGGTTATCAGGAAATACGGAGGAAAGGCCCCCACGTCGAGTTTACATAGAGATATTAACGTGCCGCACAATTTTCTATCATTTAGAAGACTCCAGAAGCCACGGGACCGAACGGGAAGGCAATCGGGCTCGGAGGCAGGGCGCCCGCCCTACTCTCCTGGGCGCCCGCCCAGCTACAGTGCCCAATCAGGACACGTCTCGCGGATTATGCTCCACTGACCTAAAGGATCAAGGAAAACCGTGCGATTAATGTCGGTTTGATCCAACGGCCCAGATTCACTTGAAAGGACTATAAAACCAGACCCCCTGGCCCCTGGAGATCATACCTCTTCTACAGAATCAAAGCTAGGGTTTCAATTCTTCATCCAAGTAGAGAGGATCCCTCTAGTTCTTCTAGTTCTACCTCTAGTTCATCTAGATCTAGTTCTAGTTCATCTAGTTCTAGTTCTAGTTCCTCTAGTTCTAGTTCTAGTTCTAGTTAGTTCTAGTTGTAATCTAGAAAATAGGGAGAGAGAAGAGGAGAGCAGAGGAGGAGCCGGATCTGTCGGATCTTCCTCAACATTGTACTTTTGCAGCAACTGGTTCGTTCTTCATCGTTCTCCAGGTTCTTCAATTCATAATTCCTGAGTTCTTTAGTTACTTTTATTTACATTCAAGTTATTTATTGGATTCCCGCTTGCATCAAGTGCTCTAATCTTTGAAACATTAGAGTAGTAATTAATAGATTAGACGTGATGTTTAGTCTTGCAATTACCTGGAATTGCACCCAATCTTGCAGATTGTTGTGGTAGCCTTAGGGTAGTGACAGCCCTAACGGTCGACGTATTCCACCTCGTTCGGATCGGTGCTTGTAAGACCGTAGTCAGACCTTCCTAGCCCCCTTCTCATCTCTTTCTGTGGTTAGTGCTCTGATGTCCCGAAATAGATAATCTTAAAGTAATTCTTGATTCTTAGATCAACTAGAGAACTCTCAGGCAATGTTTTCCTAAACGCTAAACGGTAAACAGTCGGTCACCTACCGTTTAGCCATTATTCGGGCTAAGCAGTCCATTAAACAGGCTAAACGGTCAATTAAACAGACTAAACAGATGATTAAACGGAAACGGTGTATCATTGTGTAGCGTTTACACGGCGTTTAAACGGTCTAAACGGCCGTTTAGGCGAACAGTGCTCTCAGGAAGCTTCCTCTCTTCCCACCAAAAATAATTATATAGTTATCCTTGGGCGATCTTGGATCTTACTTAGTACACTCATGTTCCCTGTGGAAAATCAATACTCTGGAATACTCCTGGGTGAAGGCTACATCGGTATCCGTGCGCTTGCGGATTTTTCTGTTTGCGTTTAAAATACCCAACAAGCTTTCTGGCGCCGTTGCCGGGGAACGGTAGCTGTGCTAGTTTCGAACCAAGTCGTCCGTGTATCCTTTTTCTTTTCCTTTTTTACCACACTCACCTTATCACTTTCACCATACCACATGGATTTCACTCTAAGAATTAATGAGCATGGAATTTATTTCATAGCCACTTCATTTACTCCATGCTCATATGCAACATCTTCACAATCCATTGGTCTCTCCAACATCACCACATTCGAGATCTCCAACCCCCACTTCCTTTCTATTTATAAAAACTTTAAAAGGGCGGTTGTCGATGCATATGTCTATAATAAATTTTGCAGATCTCGTTGAGTTGATCTTGATATAGGTCAGCGTTGGAGGGGAAACCACTTAGCCGACATAAATTGATGGTTTCCCAAGGACAAGCTTAGTGTCCTAAAACAAGCACTGATCAGATTGTAACATGAGCTTTTAGTTATTTACAACATTACCTTGTGTGTTGAGCATATAAGGATAATTGTAAAAATATTCCTTCGGGTATTCTTGTCACTAACCTTTCCAGGATTGGAGCAAGAAGATCGGATGAATGACAAGCACAAGGTATGTCCAACCAATCATCATACAACATTGAATTAAATTCATCCAAACTTGAATTTTGCAAAATTCAAGCTTGGGGGAGTACTTAACATAAAAACATCCATTGCCATGTTGCTATGTTGGTTGTCCCTACCTTTGAGACATGCTCAATTTGTTAAATACTAATCACACTACTCTCCACTTGAGTAGATCTCTATAAAAGCCATCACGCTACCTTTGTTTGGTTATTGAACTAAAAACTGCTTGTGTAGACATTGGTATATTTTGTTCGACTAACCCCTGCAGGAAAACTTTCAATATCGACCAGGGAAGTCCTCAGATAAACTCACATTGGAGACAAAGAGAGACACACATGAAGTTTAACAATTTACACAAGGAAGGCATAGCTCACAAGAGATGATCCATGGAGGGTGCCAAAAACACGATGCACAACCGCTAAGAGAGGAAAGCTTCCACAAGGTGATACTGTACCATCACTCTTCAAGTAAGGTAACATCTTAAAGTACTTGACTATCACTTCTATAAGCTTCTCCTTGGTTCTGGCGTTCACATGAATAATAGAGACAAACATGTATGATCTACAACTCTAGATTAACCAACCCAATCGATTCAACATGTTTAGTCCTTCCACCTTTGTGATTCCACACTCCTAATCATATTAGCTAAAATGTTGCACACTCAATCTTTGGATGATATAAACAAAACATATATATAGATAGATTATCTTTCCATAAGCTTGAGCAATCTAATCTGACAAATGTTAAATACTACACTCATGATTTTATTATCCATCAACTTTGTCTTGCTCACTATGCTTGAGGTTAGAGAAGAACAAATACACTTTTGGTTCTGTTGGTGTTTTCCACCAACAGGGCCCATGCACTTGATCTCTGCCTTGTCTCTATGAGTAGGTACACTTCGAGCAAAATATGAAGGAGTTTTACAACTCCCAGACTCCACCAAAGTGAAGAACCTAGATCTATGAGCACAAACATGCTGGAGATACTGGACACTCATGCATCACTGCCCTGAGATGCTTGAGGATGTAACTACTGGAGTAACCCCGTTGTGGAAGTAATTACTGACCTTCTGCCGGTCAAGAGAGACAATCTAGGATGCCCCGTCATCCCAATCTCCATCGGCATGGTGGACTTTCTAGAAGCACTCTGCGACTTTGGCTCCAGCATCAACATTATACCTAGGGGAAGCCATTCCTGAACACCTCGGGAGCTGTCATCTATGCTAGTGCGGCCAAGATCAGTTTCTACATCAAGGGGAAGAAGGAGACGTTTTCCTTCAAGAAACAAGACTACACAAATCCCAGAGCAATCCCGACATGAACCAAGGAAGAGGACCAACAGGAGGAACAAGAACAAGCAAATGTGTACCAAGTCAGCTAAGATGGTCACTGCAGCTCAAGGAGGTCAAGATCGTCAACTCAAGTCACCTTTCTTGATCAAGAAGGACGACCCTGGTGTTCTAAGCATCGAGTGCACAATCAACGGATATTCTTTTCAGAAGACACTCTACGACACCGGATCTAACGTCAACATATTGGCCGCAGTCACTTATCAGCTCCTGCATGGAACCATGTCCCTACAACCAACATACATTCAGCTCCAGATGGCAGATCAGACATTCTGAAAGATTGAAGGTTATTGACATGGGAGAAGACGAGTACGATCCACCCATCATCCTTGGAAGACCGTTCTTTAGCACCATTAAAGCAATCATATACATTGGAACCAGAGAAGTCCACATGCACTTCCCCTCAGAGAAGGTACGCCATTGTTTTACTGACCCTAACTATATAGTTGAAGACTCTAAGCAGGTCAGGACAAGAAGACGACGACGCAACCGCAACCAGAGGAGGCAAATCATCAAGGACAGATGGGTAGACTATGAAGGAGAAGTTGTAAGGTCTGAAGACATACAACTTGAATAGAACTGTCCTGAGGAGACCGTAGCACCGAGTCAGGTGTGGAAAGAGAAGATAGTTATACACGAAGAGGAAGCACCGTCGGAACCACCGACTACACCATCCAGTGAATCCCAGAATGACTCAGGAAACGGAGAGTCCAGTTCGGAGGACTTAAAAACACCGAACGCCTTGCCAAGAGGTAAACTTGGTAGCTATCTTTTTCCTTTCAATTATTTAAAACAGTTTGCTTAGTTAATCAGGTTCATATCATCTTAAAAAGAAAATAAAAATGTTAAAAATAGTAAGCCCCATGTGAGTATGCTCATGGCATAAAACCCATAAGTACATTCACTGTGGTGGCATAAAAATAAAATAAATATATTCCTGTCCTATAAAAATGAAAATATAAAAATAATTTTATGATCCTGCTAAAGAGAGTAACATTTATTGAGGAGGCTCAACATGATAAAGGCTAGGTATTTACGCTAACCCTTAACCAGTTCCACAAAGCTTTGTTGTCTATTTGAACTCCACAGAATTCAAGGATCAAAGAAGACTAGCAGACGGAGAACATCCTAATCGCTGACAGAGTGCTGCCGACATTCAAATACACCTCCGCCAGCTGCTAGCTACATCAGAAGAAATTACGTCAAAATCCAGCTTGGGGGAGAGCACCCCCATTTATCCAGCTAAGTGTTCTACTCATGTTTATATTTTACTCAAATAATAAAAAGATGCATGATCATAAAAACCCAAATAAAGATTTTTTGCTTATATATATATCTTTGCTTAGTTTGCTAAATAAATAAATAAAGTTTGCTATGAACCCTCGTGATAAGCTCTCATATGGAAATGATAAATAGTTGCTCTACCATGGCTAGTTCTCGAAATTGAAATCTCTCTCAAGTTTAGGCATGACTGGTATTAATTAATATTTGCTCTAAACCTGATGTTGTGGGGAGAGTACTTGATCTAAAGTCTAAGTCGTTAACGATACGATATGGGAGGGTTGAGCTGTTGTTTATCTGTTCCTAGAGATGCTAGAATTCTGGAGAATTTTATCTTTAAAAATCATTAAAATGTTGCATGATGAGTTCCTGTATGATGAGAATTTAAATTCCTACCACAGCCATATATACATGCTTGCTAGACTTTGAGCCACACATTTACTTTTTACTGCTTATGAGCATTGAGTGTGGTCAAGCTGTGTAGACCCTTAGGAGCTTGTCATGTGGTTAAATCAAGATTCACTTGCACGTTCACTCATACATGCTGCTTCTACTCCGGAAGTACGCATCCACATATATCCATTCATTTCCATCTCCAGAACCACCCAAAAAATATTCTACTCCTAATCCGGGAGAGAATAGCCAAAAATATTTCTGTTTTTCCCTGTGAAATAAATGCTCAAGTTATCTTGTTACTACCACTTGCTATATTATCTCATGAGATGAGTGCTCTAATAAAAAAAGAGAAAGAATACGAGGAAATAAAAAGGGGCAAGTGCCCGGAACCTCGAAAGAAAGAAAAAGTGAGACAAGAGGTAAAAATGGACAAGTGTCCGACAGTAGAATTAGGGGTACAAGATACCCACGTGAGAGAAAAAGAAAATATAGAGCATCTCATTTTCCTCAAAAAGTTTCAAAAGAGCAAGAAAGGTATGTACCCCCTCAAAAGAGCAAAAGTAGAATTAGACTTTCACCATTGTTATTACCATCGTCACCATCATACACCATTCATTCGCCACACATGCACATCTTGATTTGACTTATTGACTTGTTCTTCTGGATCCATGGTTTGACTATGCAATAAATGTCTTGTAAGTATGAATTAGCTGTCTCCCACCTATGAGCTCCAGATATCAAAACTTTATTAGAGTAGGGTGAGAGAGAAGGCAATGCCACTATGTGCCATACCAAAAATACAACATACTTTGAGAGAAGGCATATACCATTACTGCCTTGGTAAGGATCTAGAAATACCACAAATGAGAGACTAGAGAGAGTCATACAAGGAATCTCTGAGTTTTATTTGAAAATCTGCAAAAAACTCCAGAGCTTTAGTTAATCGAAGAACAAGAGACATGGTGCTTGATTAGACCGTTCTATCTTTTAACTGCTCAAGACACAAGTGACGGTTGCAAGCCCCATGGTGGAAGGTAATATGAGTAAGTTTAAATCTTAACAGTTTACCCTAACCTAGAGATGAGATCTTGTTTGAACGCATGTGTATCTTTAAGGCATGAAACCACTGCAAAAATTCTTGAGTTCATCTTTGCTCAGGGACGAGCAAAGGTTAAGCTTGGGGGAGCTTGTTGACAGTCCTTAATGCTCACATTTAACCATCAACTAATCATGGAAAAGGATCCAAATGCAACCAACACCCAGACTTAGGGTTTTATCTCATAGAATTCCACGAGTTTTGGTGTTTGTCTATTTCTGCAGGGGGTTATCAGGAAATAAGGAGGAAAGGCCCACACATCGGGTTTACATAGAGATATTAACGTGCCACACAATTTTCTATCATCTAGAAGACTCCAGAAGCCACGGGACCGAACGGGAAGGCAATCAGGCTCGGAGGCAGGGCGCCCGCCCTACTCTCCTGGGCGCCCGCCCAGCTACAGTGCCCAATCAGGACACGTTTCGCGGATTATGCTCCACCGACCTAAAGGATCAAGGAAAACCGTGCGATTAATGTCGGTTTGATCCGACGGCCTAGATTCACTTGAAAGGACTATAAAACCAGACCCCCTGGCCCCTGGAGATCATTCCTCTTCTACAGAATCAAAGCTAGGGTTTCAATTCTTCATCCAAGTAGAGAGGATCCCTCTAGTTCTTCTAGTTCTACATCTAGTTCATCTAGATCTAGTTCTAGTTCATCTAGTTCTAGTTCTAGTTCCTCTAGTTCTAGTTCTAGTTCTAGTTAGTTCTAGTTGTAATCTAGAAAATAGGGAGAGAGATGAGGAGAGCAGAGGAGGAGGAGCCGGATCTGTCGGATCTTCCTCAACATTGTACTTTTGCAGCAACTGGTTCGTTCTTCTTCGTTCTCTAGGTTCTTCAATTCATAATTCCTGAGTTATTTAGTTACTTTTATTTACATTCAAGTTATTTATTGGATTCCCGCTTGCATCAAGTGCTCTAATCTTTGAAACATTAGAGTAGTAATTAATAGATTAGACGTGGTGTTTAGTCTTGCAATTACTTGGAATTGCACCCAATCCTGCGGATTGTTGTGGTAGCCTTAGGGTAGTGACAGCCCTAACGGTCGACGTATTCCACCTCGTTCGGATCGGTGTTTGTAGGACCGTAGTCAGACCTTCCTAGCCCCCTTCTCATCTCTTTCTGTGGTTAGTGCTCTGATGTCCCGAAATAGATAAACTTGAAGTAATTCTTGATTCTTAGATGAACTAGAGAACTCTCAGGAAACTTCCTCTCTTCCCACCAAAAATAATTATATAGTTATCCTTGGGCGATCTTGGATCTTACTTAGTACACTCACGTTCCCTGTGGAAAATCGATACTCTGGAATACTCCCGGGTGAAGGCTACATCGGTATCCGTGCGCTTGCGGATTTTTCTGTTTGCGTTTAAAATACCCAACAGGGAGTTACCGATGGCCTATGATACCGATGATAAAGCAGTGAGAGAAAGAGATATGGCTAAGTCTGGGAACAGTGATTGATCGATGCCGATGGCTGATATTGACGATGGCTGATACCGATGGAAGATGATATGCCGATGATGGTGAAATAAGACGTATGAGTTATCGGGAACACAATGGCGGTGTGTCGATCACTCAGGATGGATGTATTGTTGTGTTCCATAATTGATAGAGTTTGTTTTACGTACGAGTCCTGTTTGGTTTGGAATTAGAATCCTAGTCGTGTCTGACTGTAACTCTTTAGGACAGAGTATAAATATAGGCTTAATAGCGATGTAAGAGGACAATCCAATCAATATCATACACAACTTTTACATCTACTTTTGCATCTACATTTTCGATGACTTCGTCAACTCGCATCTTTTCTTTTGCTTATGAGTTCTTAAGAATTCATCGAGTCATACTCGACGAGTTCTCGAGTTCTGCATGAATACCTCTTGGCTGTGGCATCCGGGCGCATCGCTGTTGTCAGGATCAAAGTATTCGAGTTATCACCTTTGTCAGTTGTAAGGTCAAATCGACCGGCACGCCATAATGATTGAATCGGGTATTAGCCCTTTGTGTTTGCAGATCCATTTTTGCACCAACACCTTTAAATACAATAAATGATTAGAGAGGTAATACTAAAAACTTAGAACATTAAAGACAAGGGTTATCCTATAGGGTGATTGTTGGTGTTTACTCCTAGTGTAGGAGAGAAACATGATTGATGAACATGGAATGGAAAAGATTGCGATTACTCCTAGTGTAGGAACAATGCATATATGAACTGGAGTGTGTATGTGATCTTGGTTTTAAAAGCATGACAAGACTCTCGTAGGGTACACTACAAAGGTTGACTAAACTCAATGCAAAGCAAGTAGCATAAATGCGCAAAAGTTTTCCTAACTCTAAATGTGTATTACATATGGCTTTGGTAGGAAATTACTTTTTCATACAAGAGCTCATCATGTAGGATTTTGGGTTTTCAAAATAAATCTCCAAAACTTGTTAATGTTAGGAATAAGATAAATAGCAACTTAGACTTTCAATGATCATATCAACCAACTACCTAGACTTAGCTCAAACTTATGCCTCCACAAGTTGCAAGTTCAGAGTAAATCTTCAAATTGAAACAGTAATGTCCAAAACTCGAGAGAATATCATGTTGAAATCTAGGTACTTGTAAAGATCTATAACAAAGCAACTATTCATCCTTTCCAAGACAAAATGTTCATCATTTTGTATTTAGCTCTAGTTTAAATTGACTCTAAATAGACTCTAATATTTAACTAATTATAAACTCACAAAGAGACTCTATGACTTGTGGACCTTCAATTCATGTGCCCACATATTTTTGGTATTTTTATAACTATGTAGTCTCGATAATTGCTTAGGTATAATTACCTGATAACTAGGGGATGCTCCTCCCCCAAGCTGGATGTTTGCAATACTTGGTGTAGATGTCCTTTATAACGAGCTAACCAGTAGCGAACCCAGTGGGTGCCACTGATAGACTCTCTCCTTGCTATGATGTTATTCCTACATAGTCATACTCCAACAAGAAAACCAAAACTCGAGGCTTACATTTAATAATGGGTTAGCGGTCAGCCAATGAGCAATTGATTATTCTTATGAGCTAATTTTAATGTTGTCTAATTTAAACATGATTCTTCTTTTTTTCTTCTTTTTGAATTTTCTATTTATGATGCACGAAATAAATATGAATGGCATTTAATTTTTTTATGCAACCATAGTAAATATCCCTAAGGGGTTACCATATGTTTATTCACATGGGGCTTTGGTTTTTTATGATGCAGTAATTAAAGCAATAATTATTTGTTTGTATTTTGTATTAATACGCCAATAGAAATAAATATGCTACTAAATGTATTAAAGCAAAATTACTAATGCATGCTAACTTAACTAGATAACTACCATTCTGACCTTGTGGCTAGGGTATGGAATTTAAAGTCTACCGACACGACTTAGATAGTGGAGAGCACTTATTCAGTGGGTTCATTGTCTGAGGTAACCTCAGTCAACTCCCCGTCTTGCGGTGATGCGGTACATGCGTCTTCCTTACATCTGGCTTCTGTCTCTTTTGCTTCTTCCTTCTCTAGTTCCAACTCTTCATCTCTGTTCTCCTTCTCTCATGCTTCTAATCAGGCTAAGATCTCCTCTTTCTCTTTCTTGGCAATTTGGTCCATCCTTTCAGCTTCTTCGGCCCACTCACTCCATCGGGGTGCTTGCATGTTCTCTTCTTGCTCCGTGAAGCAATCTTCATATTTCACAATCATTGGCAGGAAAGTCTTCCCATCCGCAGTGAGGCTGGTCAACTTGACGGCGGGCTTGGCGTCTCCTCCTGTTGCATTGCTTCCTGATCTACTCATGGTTAACTTGTGTTCTAAATTGACAACATACCTTTCCAACAGGGAGGTTGAAGTGGATATGCCCTGATCCGATGTAGATGTTGTCTTTGGCTGTATAGAGGAACGGTCTTCCCAAGAGGATCGGGGACTCATAATCTCCATGTTAAGAACTAGAAAATCTGTAGGTATATATTGTTCTTAAATTCTTACCATGACATCCTTGATCACTCCTTTCAGGAACCTTAATGATTGATCCGCCATCTGCAATTCAATATATGTTGGATATAAAGGTAAATCAAATAATTCATCATATACCTGTTTTGACATTATGTTGCAGCCTGATCCAGTGTCGCAGACGGTGTGAGGGAAGGTGGTGTCTGTGATTGTGCATTTAATGATTAGAACTCCTAGATCACCTCTCTTGATTGGAAATGGCTTGGGTAGCATATGATCATTCTCTGTGTTGAGAGCGGTGATCAATTGAGTCGTCTCTGTAGGTGCATGCTTGGTCCTCCTCCATTTTCTGTTGTTTCTATTGTACTTCTTCTTTGGCATTGGTTGTTGTTCTTGCTCTTCTTGTTTATGGAATTGCTTCAAGGCTGCAAGAGCTTTGAGGACGTGGTTCTTGAATGTGAATATCCCTTTCTTGTCCTTGATGGATAAGACAATCTTGGCGTACTCCACATAGATGATGGCTTTTGTTGTGCACAAGAATGGTCTACCTAAAATGATGGGTGCCTTCTCATCTACTCCTGTCTCCATGACCACGAAGTCAACTAGGACATATGATTGCCCCACTCTAATGACAACTTCTTCTAGTTCTCCCTCAGGGTAGTAAAAGGACTGATCTGCAAGCTACAAATGCATATTTATGTACAACAAGGGATCATTTAATATTTTCTCATAAATTACTTTGGGCATGATGTTGACACTTGCGCCAAAGTCAGAGATAGCCTCTGGAAAGCTGGGGCATCCTATAGAGATATGAATGGCAGGTCTCCCAGGGTCTCCCATCTTCTCTGGTAGAGAGTGGTCAATCCACTATACAGCTGCAGGCTCAATATGATATTGGGTTGCATTGTGAATAGCAACAAGATTATCAATTTCTAAATCTTCTGGTTGGCCTAGAATCTTGCCTTTTTCTAATGGAGGAACAACAACAGTTAATTGAGCTAATTGTGATTCTAGCATTTTATTGAAACTATGCTGATTCTTTATAGCAGAAGCAAAAGTATCCATCGTAGTATGTATGTTTTCTAAAGTTTTATCATTTGATGTTAGTTTCCTAGTTATTTGATCTAGTAGTTTGGATTGACTAGTAACTAATTCTCTCAAAGGTGGAAGATTATTATTAAAATTATTACCTTATTTGTTACCTTGGTAATTACTTTGTCGAGGTTGTTGATTCCATCCTTGATTTTGTTGAGGACGATAGTAGGTGTTATTGTTGATGAAGTTCACATCCTCTTGCAGTGTAGGGCAACTGACAGCTGAGTGGCTATAGTCTCCACATTCTTCACATTTCATATGGGAATCATTGATGTGTATGACTTCCTTCTTCTCTATGTCGAGCTTCTTCTTGATGAGGTCTAGCTTGGCAGTGACCATATCAGCTTCCTTGAGATGATGGATTCCTCCTCCTTTCTTCCGAGGCTGAGTACGTTCTTCATTGTATGTTGAATTTGAGGCCATCTTCTCAACAAGTGCTTTAGCGTCTGAGAGCTTAAGTGACAGGAAAGCTCCCCCAGCTGCAACATCAATAGACTCACGGGTACTAGAGATGAGCCCATGATAGAAAATCTGCATTAACAGCCACTCCTCTATTCCATGATGAGGACAGTCTTCCATGTAATTCTGGAATCTTTCCCATGCTTCAATGAATGATTCATCATGTGGTTGTTGGAAACTTGAAATCTTCCCATGCAGAGCATTAGTCTTAGCTGTAGGAAAGAATTTTGCTAGGAAAGCAGTTGAGCAAAGTTCCTATGTATTATGTTTGTCTTTATTGGTGTAGAACCACTGCTTAGCTTTCCCCAATAATTAGAACAGGAAAAGACAGAGTAAGATAACCCTTGTCTTTAATGTTATAGCATAATCATCAAGTATCATAATTAAAGATAATCATCAAGTATCATAATTAAAGATAATCATCAAAGCATAATCATCAAGTATCATAATTAAAGATAATCATCAAAGCATCTACTAGTCATAATCATAGTTAGCCAATGGATAAACTAGGGAGTTGGATCTAAGGTAATTCTATAACTACGCCAATGAATAACTCTAATTAGTGCAATTACATCTAGAAATCATCGTTAAGTCAACCCTATATCATAATTACATGTAAAGAGGCATCAACTAATGAGGATATTAAGACACAAGGGTCACCTCCTTCGCGACCGCGCCCATGCTTGTCCTACGTACGGAGGGTGGACTATAGAGGATCCAACGCAGTTGTCACCTACGCGGTCTACCACACGTCCCGGCATGTCAGGGTGCACTCATAGATAAACAAGATATCTAGACACCATGTCTACATATTGTCTACCATCTACCCAACGATCAATTAGGTAAATGTTATACGAGCAATTACATGAATTCAATAAGATCAAACCAACTATCCTAGACATATAATCAAAGTAGACAATGACTAATGCAATTAAGAACATATGAATTTATTAAGAATAAAGTCTCCCTAATATACAATTGAATACTATAAAGTAAGAACTAGATCTATTACCGAACTCTTATGCTCTAGACCGACGCTAGGGGCTCTAGATCCCGATGAAGAACTAGATCTCCTCTACTTCTAATCTAACTAACTAGAACTATGAACTAGAAGGCTCTTGATGAACTTGAAGGCGCTTGATGCTTGATGGCTTGAGGCCTTGATGAATAATGAAGTGGCTGTCTCTAGGGGAGTCTACCCATGTATTTATAGTCCGGTGGGATGTGCGTGCCCCATAGGATCAAACCAACTTAACCAAGGGATGAGATGCATCAGGAGAGGTGGTGGAGGAAGCTTCCGGAAGAGGAGGGCCAAAACCCTAAGGGGGTGCCGACTGGCGCTAGGGTGGGCCGGTCGGCCCCACCTGGCAGCCGCTAGGCCCCCCGTTGCTTCAGGTGCCTTCTCAATCCTTGTCGAGTCTTCTCACAACGTTTCTCATGGTGGATAAATTTCGTGTTTATTTTGCACTAGAGTCCCTCTTTGCAGCTTTCCTGAAATTCACCCTGGAAAATACAGAATATACAAAACTCGTGGAAATTGTCAGATAAAACCCAAGACTACTGTGTTTTCATGTTTTCCTTTAGGTCTAAAGTTATAATAAAAGTTGACATTATCGACCGTCAACAGGAAGCTGGAATAGTCCTTGCTGATACCCTTTATTAACTATGCTTTGCAACAAATCTGCTCCAAGGGCAATGTTGGCACACTTTAAGAAGGAGGTGGAGTTTGAAGGGTAGAGAGAGGTTTGGGCTCTTGGGAAAATGAAACGCACTTTTTCTATTGCGCCGGTGGAAAATTTGGAGAAATCATGAGAGTGTTTTCACTAGAAAAACACGCACTGGACACTGGCCGTAGAGGCATCGGACGCTGGCCCAGTGTCCGGTGTATAGTGGCTGAGCAGCGCATTGTTGAACTGCACATTAGAGTGTCCGACGGGTGAGCGTTAGACATGGGCTAAACACTGTTCCCGCATCTGGTGAGTAGTGACATCAGCGACCAAATGAGCGAGCAACCCTAGCTATGCGTGTCGGACGCCAAAGAGCGTCCTATGAGGACGCATTAGATGTGTCTAATGCCCGTGTGGTTTATAGAGCTCCTTGAGTAGCGTTTGGTGCTGAGGGGCACGTCTAGTATGTTTCACCTCACATGTCCGACGTGTTGTCTCTGACAATTTGAACATTTAAGTGACCGTTGGGGATCAACAGGTCATATTTGATAGAGGACATGTGGCGCAATCTAAGGCACCTATTAGGGGACTGTTGGACGCTGAGGCCACGTCCGACGCCCTACGTCGGAGCATCTTACGCCCTCCATTGTGATTGTTCATTGGATTTCTCCTGGTGATTGGACCTCATATTATTGTGATTGGTTTATCCTCTCTACGTGGCAGTATAAAGATCAAATCCTCTTATTTACTTTCTTGCAAACAAACTAGAGTAGCTTACTTGTATAGAAACTTTAGGTAGCTCTCTAGTGTAAGTAGAGACATAGTTCTTTGTGTGCCTAGTGACAATAGCAACTAGAATTATTGGTTAGGTGGCTTGCAAATACCTCTTTAGAGCTAGAGCAAAAGGCTTTGCTTTGTTATTTACTAACCTCTTGCTCTAGTGAGTTTCAAGAATTCTTAAATAGGCTATTCACCCCCTCTAGCCATATTAGGACATTTCACTCATCAGTAGCTTAAGCTCTCTCCTTTCCCCTTCCCATCGCCATTCTTGTTTTAACAGTCGGTCCTCGTGCTGTGATTTCTCACTACCATGGAGAAGTCGGCCCCCTGGTTCATCATCACCATAGAGTCAGATGTTGCTACCGACATCGCTAGATTCCCCCTCCACTGCCACCATGCCACTGCAACTGCACGCCCACACTGATTTTGTCTTAAAGACGGCAGTAATGCCTCGCTAGTAAGCCACCAAAGCCCCAAGGCCTCAGCTTTCTCTCCCTTCTGCTGATCTTGTTGTTGTTCTTACTAAGGCCAGCCTTCGCACTGTTGTCTTTCACAATCACAGGGGAACGTGACCTTGTTGCACTATCACTGAAGCCATGCCTAGCAAGCAGAAGCCAACCAAGAGAGGCATCAGCAAGCCCACTATGCCCCACTAGCAAGGTCAAATCTTCTAGATCCCTGTCAATATTGTCTTGGCGTCGATAGAAACCTTTATTTTGATGTCATCTATCAATGTTTGTACATGTTGTATGATCATCTATCCTTGTTCACGTTTATCACTTGTCTTTATAATGGCCATCTATCTATCTATCTATATGTATCAATGTCCATTTATGCCTGTGTTGTGCCTTCATGTCGGTCTATCCATTTCTATCTCTTTGGTTGCTATGGAAATGTGCTACTCGTGTTGTCGTTGTTCTTGTGTTATTTGCCTGAGGACCAAGCCTTTGAGCCAAGTGGGGAACTGGTAGCACGTTTGATCATTTTGATCATGGGTTTGGCCTGCCATGATTGTGATGTTGAGCATAACTCGATTCCCCGTGATTAGTTGACTCTATTGCGCTCTGGTCATTAGCTCCTGTTCCCGTCCCTCAGACGTGGCCATCATGGACTCAAAGTCATTATCAATGTGGTTCTTACCCGCACACTCGAGACCTAAGTGACCTATCTAGTGGGATACGAATTAGGGGACAACCTTCATGGAACCGTCGGATGCCAACTCGTTGGGTTTAACTCATGGCTGCTGTTGACGGTCCTTAATTACTAAAATAAATAATCAAATAAACATGAAAAAGGATCAATATGAAACAAACATCTAGAATTAGGGTTTTATCTGACAGAATTTCACGAGTTTTGGTGTTTATCTATTTCTGCAGGGGTTTATCAGAGAATATGGAGAGAAGGCCCACATGTCATGTTTACAACGAGATAATTACGTGCCGCGCAATTTTCCTCAATCTAGAAGAATCCAGAAGCCACGGGAACGAACGAGAAGGGATTCGGGCTCGGGGGCAGGGCGGCCGCCCACCCCCCTTGGGCGCCCACCCAAGGTAGAAGTCCAATCAGGACTCTGCTTCGGGACTACGCTCCACCGACCTAAAGGATCAATCTAAACCATACAATCTATGTCGGTTTGATCCAATGGCTCACGTTCCCTTGAGGGGACTATAAAACCAGACCCCCTAGCCCCTGGAGGAGAAGAGGAGAAATCATTATTCAGAGGTAGCCATCAAAGTTAGGGTTTAGAGCTTCTCTCCCACAGAGAATTAGAATTAGCTACTCCCTAATCCTTCAAGTTTAGAGGTTGATTAGATAGCAATTAGAGAAGTAGAGCACTACGCTCTGGATTCGGATCTTCGGTAATAAAGATTGGTATTATTCATATCTTTCTCTAATTCTATTGTTCTAATTGCATTATGTCTCTAATTATTATGTTCCTAGTTTGCTCTAGTTCTATATTTGATATAGGTCTAATTGATAATGAGTTTATGTATAAGTTTGCAAAGCGCTTAGCTCTTGACGCGAGGGAGTTAGGTGATAGATCACATGTGAGCGTGGTGCTTAGATGTTATTTATCTGCAAATGTATCCTATTGGCCGGGTCGTGTGGTAGTTCGCGATAGTGACAGCTTCGTTGATTCTTATATAGTCCACCCTCCGTTGATAGGACAGGCAGAACCGGTATTGTGGAGTAAGTCATGCGATGCTCTGATTTACTTTATCAATGTTCCTTATACATGAATGAAGAGTCTTTTATGCTATATATGATCTTGTAGATAACTAGAGTACATTATGACTTAGTAGTTAGTAGATAACTTAGAATCCATTCTCTAGCTAATCCGACATCACCTACATATATGAGGAGTAGTCTATTTTCTAATCGCTGTGTTATCTACCCATGAACTTATAATTCATTATCATTATCTTTATGGTTTACCCCCTGCTAAAGTATGTGACTGTGTTACGAGTTTCTCATTAGTAATCATGTTCTTGCAAGTTTATCTCTAGTCTATGCCTTGATAGATTTTGCTCTTTGATTTAATTTTATCTTCTTGAGATCCCTTGAGCAAAATTATAAATAACGATACCTGGAATACTTATCCTGGTGAAATGCTACAATGAGGTGTTTTATCTGTGCGCTTGTGGATAGAATAGATTATTTTCTAGAGAGCCTTTACATTTATAAATACCTTTGTACACTCTGGCGCCATGCTAGGGATGACAACCTAGTATCTAAGTGGTGTTAGCTAGTGTCAACAAGCATTTCTGGCGCCGTTGCCGGATACGAGTCTCAGGAATAAGTCATAAAAGGGAACAAAAGGGTAATGCCTAGGAAAGCCAGAAAATCAGTCAAGGTTATTCATATAAAATATTAGACTAGACTATAGAGAAATAATTGCATAAAAACAGCTACTAAGTGAGAAATCATAACAAGGCACCTCTGCTTTGGCAGGTTCACCCTGTTGTTTTTCTATGTTTATATTTTTATACAGGGTATAACAGGATTGACTTTGGGTACATTCAACTCTTCATCATTAGAACCAAAGCAATCAAGAGAAGAAGAAGCTAGCTACCAATTGCTGAAGCTATGGCACAAAAGACCTTGCAAGAATTCTCTGCTCCAAGTCATGACAACATTCCAACCGGTCCAAGATTTGCAGTAGAAGAAGGAATACCCAAGTTTGAGCTCAAGTCAAGCCTCATCAATTTGGTGCAAGCTACACAATTCAGTGGAAAGGCACATGAAGATGCTAGGGCACACTTACAGAATTTCTTAGGGATTGGAAGCACAATCCACATCAACGGAGTTGACAAAGACGTCACACTACTTCGTCTTTTTCCATTCTCACTAGAAGGAAAAGCGAGGAAGTGGTTCTACACTCATCAAGATAATATAAACAACTGGACGAACTTGTCAGATGCCTTTCTATCAAAGTTTTTCCCTATAGGCAAAACAACTGCCTTAAGAGGAAATATTGTCAGTTTCCAACAACAGAAGACAGAAGCCATTTTAGAAGCATGGGAGCATTTTCAAGGATACATATCAGATTGTCCTCACCATGGAATGGCCACATGGTTACTTATGCAGACCTTCTACCATGGATTAACCCAGAAGGCTCGTGAGTGCCTAGATGCATCTGCTAAAGGATCATTCTTGGAGCTTACAACTGGAAAAGCAGAGATACTTTTGGATAAGATAGCAGAAAACCAAAGCTGGTTCCAAGATAAAGCTCAACAATGTCATCAAACTGAAGAAATACCGGAAGAAGTAAATGCATTATCAACTAAGATGGAAAATTTGCTCCATTGGATTGACCAGAGGGCCAAGTTCAAAGAAGATCAAAGGGCCATTGAGACAGCATACAAATATCAACCAACTTCGAGTCAACCCAATAGCAAAGGTATGAATTCAGGTAATACTGTCAAACAACTTTCATTAAAAGAGATAATTGCTTAACAAACCAAAATTAATGATGAAGTTAAACAAAGGCTAGATACAAATGAATCATCTCTAAAAGATACATACAATAAAATGGATTTTCTACTAACTGCCTTTGATGAGCAAAACACTCTTAATAAAAGGGTAGAGCTTAAATTAATAAAATTAGCTGCTGCACTGCCTGTTGCTACTAACCTTGAGTAGGTAAAGAATATAACTACTAGAGGAGGCAAAGCTACCAGAGATCCACTATACCCAAAAGAGAAACAAAGAACATTAGCACCAGTGCAACCAGCAGTGATAGAAGAAGAAAGCCCAGTTGGAGCAGAAGATCTGCCACAACCACCAAGAACTGGAGAAATGAGGAAAGATTTTTACAACACCAACTATTTGCCATTTCCCAGAAGAAACAGAGGACTGCAGTCGGATGAGCAGTTTGGTAAGTTTGTAGAGGTCATTCAGAAATTATATGTCAACATACCTCTGCTCGATGCCATACATGTACCTACATATGCAAAGTACATCAGAGATATTCTTAACAAGAAGAGGCCACTGCCCACCACTGAGGTTATCAAGCTGACAGAAGAATGTAGTGCGGCCATCCTCAATAAACCACCAAAGAAGAAGGAAGATCCTGGATGTCCCACTATTGATTGCTCGATCGGAAACCAACACTTCAACAATGCACTTTGTGATCTCGGAGCAAGTGTCAGTGTGATGCCAGCATCAGTCTACAAAAAGCTTGATCATGCAGCTTTAGAACCAACATCAATGTGTCTACAACTAGCGGATCAATCGGTTCGACACCCGTTGGGCATCGCCGAGAACATTCCAGTCAATATCAGAGATTTCCTTGTGCCAGTAGACTTCGTAGTACTGGACATGAGTCCTGACTCAAAAGTGTCCATCATCCTTGGAAGGCCATTTCTGAGCACTGCCAATGCCCACATTGATGTCGGGAAGGGAGAAATCAAGTTCAACATAAACGGTCAAGAAGAACACTTCACATTCAAACCCAGACCAGAGAAAGACTCTACAGTGAAGGAAGTTCATAAAGAACCACTGGAGACACCATCTCCAGAGGAAGGTAACTCAGAAGATTAAAAGATTTGGAGGTCCAGCTTGGGGGACCCAAAAATCCCAAACCCTCACCGGGAGGTAAATCGGTAATTATCCGCATTATTAATTTTCTCATATTTAAATTCTTGCATAATTAAATCTTGCATTAGTCATATTTATTCATAGCATTATTATAATAATGAAAAGCCCCATATAAATAATATTCATGGTGTGTAACAACCCATATTTATTAATTATTGTGGAGGCACAAAAATATTTTCCATTATCATTTTAATTAAGTTTTAATAGAGTTTCCTGCATTATATTTAATTATATTAATCTTCTAGAAGCATGACCCACACTCCTTGGGTCCCACATGTCATACACCACACCTCACATACATCCCATCACATAATTTCTGTGGGGGTATAAACCCCTATACCCTCATGGGCCTATATGGGCCGCACCATCAGAGGTGGCTCGGCCCACAAGATGAAGACGTGCGGCGCACGACTAGTCGACGTGCACCGCAAGGCTACAAGATTTTATACCAAATAGGATACTTTGCTTGTAACTCTGTCCCTTCAGGATATATAAGGAGAGGCAGGGGTCCCCTAGAGGACAGATCATACATCATATTCTCTCAGCACAAATCAATACAACCAGACGCAGGACGTAGGTATTACGCCAACTCGGCGGCCGAACCTGGATAAAAAGCTTGTCCGTGTCTTGCGTCACCATCGCGTTCGTAGTTTGCACACCGTCTACCGATAAACTACTACCGTGGGTATACCCCAAGGTAGACTGCCGACTAGCTTTCGTCGACAGTGGCGCGCCAGGTAGGGGGTGTGCGTACAACTTCTCCGACGAACGAGATGGTCATCATCCCCGACTTCGTGGCCATGGCGGGCGACTTCACGTTCACCGTCAGCTTCAACAGCTTCACCGCCATGACCGCGGAGGAGGTGTAGATCCGATCTGTGCCAACCACTTCTTCATCGACGTCGGCGGCGGCTTCAACCACGCTGGCTACGACTCCAACTACTCCAGCAACGTCTCCGACCACGCCGACAACGCGTCACCTGCTTCCCTGCTACAAAGGAAGGCAGATCGACGACATCGACCTGCTCGGGCTATCGACCAAGTTTTTTGGCCTACTTGCTCTGACCACCTGTCGCAATAATAATCGCCGCGAAGAACGGCGCTACGACAGCCGCGACCACCATCACGACAACAAGTCAAGCAACTCTCCCGACCAGACTTTCGTCCAAAGATAAGTACAATTCTAATATTTTATTTATTTTTGGCATAATATTTTTAAGATTATTATTCTTAACAACTTTTTAGCCGACTAGTTTTTTCTCCTACACGAGCTTTCCAGAGCCGGTACTGTCTCCGACTCCTCCCTACACGTGCACGAGATCCGCCCTCTGCGTTCCGGGTGGTCGGCAGTAGCTCTCTGACGTGGCTGACAATCCTACGCGTGCCTAGGTTCCGCACCTCATGCTGATTGTTGGCTAGATCAGAGCTGGTACAAGCTCTAGGATGAATTAACTACTCGTGCTAATTTTATAACAAAAAATCTAAAACTTATCTTAGTACTGATTTTTTATCTAGAGTTTATTTATACATCATATACTACCTATTCTTTATATTTATTTTTCAGAAGTTTGGCCCAGTCGACAAGCTACGCTTGGAGACTCGTCGACTATTCCCTACGCTGTGTCCGGGGACTGCTCCGACCACCGAGCACGTTTACGTTCCCAACCACGCTCGAAGACTTGTCGACTACTCTCTATGCTGTGCTCGAAGACTGTGCCGACCACCGAGCACGTTTACGTTCCCAACCACGCTCGGGGACTTGTCCACCGGTCCCTACGCCGTGCTCGGGGACTGTGCCGACCACCGAGCACTATACGCTCGGCGACTGTTCGATCAGCTCACCAATTTGAGAGTTTTTGGACTGTACCGACCACCGAGCACTACACGCTCGGGGACTGGTCGACCAGCCCACCAATTTGAGAATTCGGGGACTGTACCGACCACCGAGCGTTATATACTCGGGGACTGGTCGATTAGTCTATTCAATTGCAGACGGACTGGTAAATTCAATTTTTTAGACCTTGCTACAAGGCTCATACTTCGCCTTCCAGCAAGCTCGGGGACTACATCGGTACGATGCATCTGGCGATGCATCTCAGTTTCAGAATTTCTTTGAGGACTTTTCTTTTGACCCTGGCACCACGTGCCTACGTCACCTACTACTAGGCTCGGGGACTAAGTGGGCACACTTCGCCTTGCGGTGAATATGCTTGCTTTTTTGAGGACTATACTTTTCAGAAAAGTAAAGTGGACACACTTCACCAGGAAAGAAATTTTTTTTAATTTAGAGCACCATGCATTCTTCAAACAACCTGCTTCTTCGATGTCAATGTTGATCAACTGTCTTGGTCAAAATACCGTTGCAACTGTTTGGGCGACTTTCCTGCTTATTGAAGACGTCAAGCCTCACTGATCGAAGAAGCTCAAGATGGCGTGTTACATCATAATACATGGTGCTCGGGGACTAGCTGTGGGGGTATAAACCCCTATACCCTCATGGGCCTATATGGGCCGCACCATCAGAGGTGGCTCGGCCCACAAGATGAAGACGTGCGGCGCACGACTAGTCGACGTGCACCGCAAGGCTACAAGATTTTATACCAAATAGGATACTTTGCTTGTAACTCTGTCCCTTCAGGATATATAAGGAGAGGCAGGGGTCCCCTAGAGGACAGATCATACATCATATTCTCTCAGCACAAATCAATACAACCAGACGCAGGACGTAGGTATTACGCCAACTCGGCGGCCGAACCTGGATAAAAAGCTTGTCCGTGTCTTGCGTCACCATCGCGTTCGTAGTTTGCGCACCGTCTACCGATAAACTACTACCGTGGGTATACCCCAAGGTAGACTGCCGACTAGCTTTCGTCGACAATTTCATCCACCAATATGTTTCCACTCACGTGACATCTTTCCACCGACCAACCACCACCAACACAACATTATTCTGCGTGAGATCAAAGCAAGGAAGCAAGTGGAGGAGGCACACTCAGGATGGACACCAGGAGTGGGTGCCCACCTACCTACCAAGGGCGCCCGCCCTGCTCCCTCTTCCTCCTATAAATAGCCACCTTCTACCTCCATCTTCTTCACACAAGCACTCCAGAAAACCACACAAGTATCAGTTTCCCGAGAAGGAGTTCTTGTAGTGAAGAGAGAAGAGAGTAGAAAGAAAGAGAAGAGTGGGAAAGAAGTTGATAGAGAGTGAGTGTCACCTAGTAAGTAGTTGTCTAAACAGAAGTAAAAGTTGTTTAGGGGGAGGCTCTACCAAAATAGAAATTTGTCTTGAACGATTAACCCCTAGACTACTGACACTCCGGACAGCTGACCACTAACATTTTCTCTCACAATTTTCCACTAGTTGTGTTTTTTTTCCAACTTTTGTTTGCAGGATGTTTAAGAAGGTGAAGAATGCAGGAAAGGCTATCAAGAACCTTGGTACAAGGAGTTCATCCCGACACTCCTCACAGCCATCAGAGATGAGCGTCGACCCGACACCCACACAAGCTCCATCATCTTCATCAGGTCAGCAAGTTAAGGTCCTTCTCAAGATAGGAGACCTTGGACTGAAGACTCGAAGAGAGAAGGAAGTCTATCAGCAGTTGAAGAACAAAGATTTCATTCACACTCCTACTATCGATCCAATCTTACTACAAGAAACAGGTATGGACATTGAATTTGACTTAATTTTCCAGATGTTAGGTTGGATAAATTTTTGGAATATAACTGAGCTGGGTTCTCATCTTCTCACCCTCGAATTTCTTTGCACTTTACAATACTATGAGGGGGGAATTGTTTTTCGGATGTTCAAACAGGAAATTATGTTGTCTTGGAGAGAGCTGAGCGACCATCTTGGTTTCTCTTCAAGATGCATCCTGAACATTGACTCCGATTTACCCAATTTTGAGAGACATCAGTTTTGGAGAGAAATATCTAGAGATAATTTTTATAGTCAAGCCCGAACTAGTGACATGGAACACCCCACTCTTAGGATGTTCCACAAATGGCTTGGGTACAATCTTTTCTATCGTGATGATATTAGGAAAGTAAGAGTAGGAGATTTACAACTTTTATATGCTGCTATTAGTAAAGTACCTACTTCACCTGTTACACTATTAGTTTCACATTGGCTTAGTATACCTAGTCTTCAGGGACCAGTAGGATGTACTTCACTTATCACTCGTCTAGCTTCTAATCTTCACTTACTAGAAAACTCGTCATTGGACTTCATAGATGAGTTAAGAATTTATCATGGCTATGACACATTTAGACAAGCTTGGATGTTAAAGAAAGAAGGAAATATAATGTATATGCTATATGATGATAGAGGCAAGATTCGGTTACCTAACCCGAACCTTGGCCTCTACGTTGTGCAAAACTTTTTGATTGAGATTACAGCAACACCAGTGAACCAGAGAACTCCACAGCGAGTGGCTTCCGAAAGGATAACCACTCACCGAGAACGCACCTAGTATGGAACTGACCCCGGACCAGAAGAAGCAGCGCACCTGCATTATTGCGATTACAACCCCCGAGTCCTTCGAGACCCATGGGTTCGACATGCGCAACCACAAGAGCCAACAGAGGAGACATGGCCGGAGAGCCAAGATCACCAGTGGACAAACCCGCCTTTCCATACGAGAAGGTACTCCACTGATCCATACGGAGCTTCAGGATCCAGACCTCCGCCCCAATTTGATGCAGGACGATACTCCGACGCCTCCTACGCTTTCACGAATGACTACTATCAAGAGGCCGGTGCTTTCTTCACTCGTACCGACAACACCCTCCTCGACATCCAGAACACGCAAGCAGAACATGGAAGACTCTTGGAAGAACAACAAAAATGGAACCAGGACCACGCAGCTGCAGTAGAAGAGCTGAGACAAGATACAACAACAATGAACGACAACATTACAACCATGATGCGGTTCTGGAACATCGGGTAAGACTGACGGCAACATCCAGCTTGGGGGAGTTCCTCCCAAATTTATCAAGTAAGTTTTTATTTGCTCTTCTTATTTATTCTATTCTGTCTTAGTATTTAATTTATCTTAAAAGGAAAAACTTAGAAAACCAAATAAATATTTTCTTGCTTTAATTCACTGCACTTTAATAAACATGAAAACAAAATAAAAATAGTGTGTAGATAAGTGTGCTTTATTTTCCTGCTAAGTTTAATCTCTAGAAAAATAAAAAGACTAAAAAGATGCATGATAGAAATGATGAACAAGTTGCTCTGTTTGCTTACTTACAAGTACCTAGCTTTTATATTAGAGATCTTCCAGGAATTACTAAAACTAAAATTACTATCTTTGGGAAGCATAAAACTAAAGTCTAGGTAAGAGAAATGCATGATATAAAGTTGAGCTACTATTTATCTTGTTCCTACTACACTAAGTTTTGGAGATTTATTTTAAAAACTTACAAATCACATGATGAGTTCCTAGCATAACAAAACTACCTACCACAGCCATATTTGCTATAACATCTTTTACTATATTCACATTGAGTTTGATCGAGCTGTGTAGACCCTTAGGAGCTTTTCATGTGGTTAAATTAAGATATTCACTTGCACACATCTACCACAGCATCCATCACCAATCATTAAAATTGCTAAAAATATTATCACTCACTGTCCCGAATATTGTTATTCTCTCTCTAAAAAGATTCAATGCAGAAGAGGCATGGGTTATGCAAAAATATGCGAGGAAATAAAAAGGGGCAAGTGCCTGGAACCTCGATAAAGAAAGAAAAAAAAGTGAGACGAGAGATAAAAATGGACAAGTGTCCGAAGTAAAATTAGGGGTACAAAGATGCCCACTTGAGTGGAAAAAATGGACAAGTGTCCGACAGTAGAATTAGGGGTATCTACTACCCACCTGAAAAAAAAGAGAAAACAAAGAAAGAAAAGATAGCCCATGTTTCCCAAAAGCAAAGATCAAAGAAGAGGAGAGATAGCAATATGAGGAGCAATGAGAACTAAGTTTTATTAACACTTATACATTTTCACCATCACTATCGTTTACTCCACCACACATGCACATCTTGATTTAATTATATGCTGAGTTCCTTTTGGATCCATGGCTCGATTAGACAATATATGTATGAGCTGTTTTTTTTACTCCTATGAGCTCCACTTAAATATTCCATTAGCTATAGGTAAGTGACATTATGGTAAGGATCCACAAATACCACATATAGAGAGACTTGAGAGAATCATTGCTGGGAACTCTGAGTTTTATTTTGAAAACTTATGAAAAACTCTGGAACAAAGGTGAAGTATAAACAGGAGGGATAGTGCTTGACTTAACTATTTTGTCTTTCGATTACTTAAGACTTAAGTGCAGGTTCTAAACTCCATAACACTTCACTCTAATCTGGAAGAATTTTATGTAAAAGCATGTGTGCCTGTCAGGAAAGAAAACATCGAAGCAACTCCTGATCCGTCTGAGTTTAGCTGTTTGCTCAGGGACGAGCAAAGGGTAAGCTTGGGGGAGTTTGTTGACGGTCCTTAAGTACTAAAATTAATAATCAAATAAACATGAAAAAGGATCAATATGAAACAAACATCTAGAATTAGGGTTTTATCTGACAGAATTCCACGAGTTTTGGTGTTTATCTATTTCTGCAGGGGTTTATCAGAGAATATGGAGAGAAGGCCCACATGTCATGTTTACAATGACATAATTACGTGCCGCACAATTTTCCTCAATCAAGAAGAATCCAGAAGCCACGGGAACGAACGAGAAGGGATTCGGGCTCGGGGGCAGGGCGGCCGCCCACCCCCCTTGGGCGCCCGCCCAGGGTAGAAGTCCAATCAGGACTCTGCTTCGGGACTACGCTCCACCGACCTAAAGGATCAATCTAAACCATACAATCTATGTCGATTTGATCCAATGGCTCACGTTCACTTGAGGGGACTATAAAACCAGACCCCCTAGCCCCTGGAGGAGAAGAGAAGAAATCATTATTCAGAGGTAGCCATCAAAGTTAGGGTTTAGAGCTTCTCTCCCACAGAGAATTAGAATTAGCTACTCCCTAATCCTTCAAGTTTAGAGGTTGATTAGATAGCAATTAGAGAAGTAGAGCACTACGCTCTGGATTCGGATCTTCGGTAATAAAGATTGGTATTATTCATATCTTTCTCTAGTTCTATTGTTCTAATTGCATTATGTCTCTAATTATTATGTTCTTAGTTTGCGCTAGTTCTATATTTGATATAGTTCTAATTGATAATAAGTTTATGTATAAGTTTGCAAAGCGCTTAGCTCTTGACGCGAGGGAGTTAGGTGATAGATCACATGTGAGCATGGTGCTTAGATGTTATTTATCTGCAAATGTATCCTATTGGCCGGGTCGTGTGGTAGTTCGCGATAGTGACAGCTTCGTTGATTCTTATATAGTCCACCCTCCGTTGATAGGACAGGCAGAACCGGTATTGTGGAGTAAGTCATGCGATGCTCTGATTTACTTTATCAATGTTCCTTATACATGAATGAAGAGTCTTTTATGCTATATATGATCTTGTAGATAACTAGAGTAGATTATGACTTAGTAGTTAGTAGATAACTTAGAATCCATTCTCTAGCTAATCCGACATCACCTACATATATGAGGAGTAGTCTATTTTCTAATTGCTGTGTTATCTACCCATGAACTTATAATTCATTATCATTATCTTTATGGTTTACCCCCTGCTAAAGTATGTGACTGTGTGACGAGTTTCTCATTAGTAATCATGTTCTTGCAAGTTTATCTCTAGTCTATGCCTTGATAGATTTTGCCCTTTGATTTAATTTCATCTTCTTGAGATCCCTTGAGCAAAATTCTAAATAACGATACCTGGAATACTTATCCTGGTGAAATGCTACAATGAGGTGTTTTATCTGTGCGCTTGCAGATAGAATAGATTATTTTCTAGAGAGCCTTTACATTTATAAATACCTTTGTACACTCTGGCGCCATGCTAGGGATGACAACCTAGTATCTAAGTGGTGTTAGCTAGTGTCAACAGCTGCAAGCCCCATGGTCATCGGGCTTAACCCATTTTCTCATATGTTTATCCTAACCACCTCATATACTTGTACCACTTCAACCATAGCATTCCCTCAGACCTAGCGGTGACAACTGCATTGCTATGAGCCTTAGGAATAGCCTTGTGCTGATTTAGTTGCACAGTCATGGTGCCCTACGAGTAGGATTAGATCATAGAATCAAATCTCTTTTATCCAACCGTCATTCATTCCATGATGGGTTGGTCGAAAGAGTATGGACTCCATTCTTCTTCTCTCTTGTTCTCAATCCCCATCGATACAGTAAGATGTGGGTTGAGCCCCTTTTGCTTGTTTGGTGTTTTGTTTCCAATCCTACGATTCCCATTGTTGCTCTAGCGAGTCGATCAATGGAAAGTGAAACTTGTGTCTTCCCCGCCTTTGTGGTTCTTCATACTTAAACTCTTGTATGCTTGTACCTAATCGACCGTAGCATTTCTTTGGTTCTCATGGTGACAACCGTACCACTAAGAACCCTAGTGATGTCTTAGTGCATTCGGTGCACCCAGGTCGTGGTACCCTACAAGTAGCTTGAGCACTCATGTTCCTTTTGTGTCACCCTTTCTAATTCTCCATCTCTTACCATGGTGAGTGGATTGGAAGGACTAGACAACTCTTCCTCTTCTTTCTCTCTTTCATTTCACCCTTTCTTCACTCTCGTCAATCATAATGGCGTATGGGTTGAGAGAGATTGGAGTTTCTCGTGCTTTGCAGTCATTTTGGTTCTCATCGATCTCTATGATGCTTGGATTGAAAGTCCATAAGCTATGGTGTTTACTTAGGATGAGTTAGATTCTATGCCATTGTTACTAAAGCCATACAGGTTGACATGATTGACTCAAAAAGTATCAGCTAGGCTAAGACTCCAGCATGTACATAGTAAACAACCACTCCTGCTTCTTTTAGCCCAGGGATCGGACATCCACCGAGAGGGCTAAGTTGTTTCCCCTTTTGTGCTATTTTAGTGTAGTTGTTCTTTAGTGTTCTGTCACCTCTTTTTGTAGTCTTTCTAGGTCTAGTGGTCTGATTGTTTCCCTTGTTTATCGCTTTTGAGGTAGTTGCTTCAGAGTTAGCGTTGATCGGATCGAAACTTGTTGAAGGAAGGACATGCGAATGGAAGGACCTCAGATGAGAATGACTATAAGTGCACTGAGGATCTTAGAAGTGTTTCTCAATAGGTGCCATGTCCCACCCAACCTCGTAGAACCCTATTAGACATGCAAATATAGATGTTAGTGCTTAATTTTATGCAAATGAACTGTGATAGGTTGCATGGTAGTTTTGCTTATGAGCCATTACCTTGTCGCAACCTACAACCCTTGCACACCCACTGTTAGGTTAGATGTTGCATACTATTTGTTGTTCCTTCTACTACGCATTATATCTATGATGTGATGCATTGTGGAGGATTGGATGTGGGTGGATAAGGCACGTGGTGCTAATAACTAGATAAGGAATTAATAATAGACTTGGGGAGATATTGGCGTGTGTATTGGGTGTGTGGTGAGGGTCGGGTCAACCGAGCAAGATCTACGATGAGTCTTGTGACAAGTCTTGCTAGGGGACGCTACCTAGGTGTTCTCCATGAGAGATAACTGTGGCAGGTACATGTGATAGGGAGAGGTCCTGGAGTGGAGAGTCTTTGTGGGACAAAGCGCTAGGATGGGAGGTGCTATTTAGCACAGGGTAATTAAATGTCCCATCGAAAGAGGCATCAGATGGCCCCTCATGATGACATCTGAAAGCCCTAGTTTGGTTTTGGATAATTGATGAAACCCAAAGTACTAACCTCTATGCTAAGTGTGTGTCGATTTGATGAGGTTGGTACATGCCAAGTGATGGAGCAAGAGATGATCATAGTATTGATGGTGATGACCACAAGATGATCAAGTGCTCAACATGGAAAAGAACAAAGAGAAAAACAAAACCCTATGGATATCAAGGCAAAGGTATTGCTCAGGGTATTGTTTTGGTGATCAAGACACCATAGAGGGTGTGATCACGATTAGGATAGATAGTCATACTATAAAGAGGGGAATTCTTTGGCTAAACGGTTATCAAGTGCCACTAGATGTCATTGTTCATGTGCATGCATTTTGAACCTAGTGAGCTAACTTAACTCCTTTGAAGAAAATGATTTGTGAAAATGCTAACACACTTACACATGTTGGTACACACATGGTGGTGTTGGCACACTTTAAGAAGGAGGTGGAGTTTCAAAGGTAGAGAAAGATTTGGGTTTCTTTCTCCCTCTACCAAGCTTGCGAGGCAGGATTCAACGCTTTTGAGAAAATGAAATGCATATTTTCTATTGCACCGGTGGAAAATTTAGAGAAGTCACGGGAGTTTTTTTAGAAAAACACTCATCAATCACTAGACTCAGCAAGCATCGGACAGTGGCCCAGCGTCTGGTGTACTCACCATTTATGGCGCGGGTAAAAACTGTGTGTTGGACTGTTCGACGGGTGAGCGTCGGATGTGGCTCTGACACTGTTCCCGCATCTGATGGAGTGTGACGTCAGGAACTATGCGATCGAGTCTCTATGACTGTGAACATCGGACACTAGGGAGCATCCGGTGAGGACGCGTCAGACGCATCTGATGCCCTTGCACGTTTGCAATGTTCCCAGAGTTGCGTCTGATACTAAGGGGCACGTCCGGTGTGTTGCACCTGATGCGTCTGATGTGTTGTGTCTGAGAATTTGAATGTTTAGTTGACCGTTGGAGATCAATGGGTCACATTTGACTGAGGACACATGGCTGTCATCTTAGCATCAAACGTTGGGTTTCAGCATTTGATGGCTAACCGTCAGAGCATCCAACGCCCCGATCCGGGCAAGTTCCGAGAGGCTAACGGCTCTATTTGTTAAGGGAGCTTATAAATAGTTGTTGGCCAGCTTGGGGCTCACTCTTTTGGTATTCTAGCATACTTGACATCATTGTGAGCCTAAGCAAACACCTTTCACTCATCTCCTACATAGATTAACCATCTTTGTGAGATTGGGAGTGATTCTAAGTGTATTTGCTTGAGTGATTGCATCTAGTGGCACTTGGGAATCAATTTAGCTATGGTTTTCTTATTACTCTTGGTAGTTGCCACCACCTAGATGGCTTGGAGCAGTGGAGGAGTATTGGCACAAGTTGGTGATTGTTCATGGCCATTCCCTGGTGATTGTAAGGGGTTTTGTATCTTCTTCGGTGGAGAGCCAAAAGGTAACTCTAGTGGATTGTTCGTGTCATTGAGATACCTCTCTTGTGGGTAGGTTCTTGTGGTGTCCTAGTGAGGACGAGGTTTGTGCTATACCTCTTAGCCGCTGAACCACCAAGTGTTGGTTGACACAACAGGGACATAGCATGCTGGCAAGCATGTGAACCTCGAGAGAAAATTGTGTGTCTCCATTGTGATTGTTCATTGGATTTCTCGCGGTGATTGGATTTCATATTATTGTGTTTGGTTTATCCCCTCTATGCGGTGGTATAAAGATAAAACCCTCTCTTTTACATTCCCACAAACTAGAGTAGCTTACTTACTTGTATAGAAACTTTAGGTAGCTCTCTAGTGTAAGTAGAGACATAGTTCTTATGTGCCTAGTGATTATAGCAACTAGAATTGTTGATTAGGTGGCTTGCAAACATCCCATTAGAGCGAGAGCAAAAATATATGCTTTGTTATTTACTAACCTTTTACTCTAGTGAGTTTGTAGAATTTTTTAGGCTATTCACCCCCTGTAGCCATGACCTTTCAAGTGGTATCGGAGCTGTGGTCACTATTTTGTAAAGGCTTAACAACCTCAGTACTCAAATTATGGCTCAAATAGTGTTCAACCATATTGGGGGCAAGCCGCCATTCTTTGATGGCACAAGTTCCTTTGACTATTGGAAGAGAAAAATGAAAATGTACCTTTGATCAATCAATGATAGAGTGTGGGAAGTCATGGAGAATGATTTTGTGATCCTTGATCCTGCCAACCCCACCGACAATAAGAGAGCCAACAAACAATGCAATACCATGGCACTCAACACAATCTATAATGGCATTGATGCAAAGGTGTTTGAACAAGTCAAAGATCTTAAAGAGGCTAGTGAAGTGTGGACAAGACTAGAGGAAACATATGAGGGTACTACAATGGTAAAAAGTGCCATGTTATACAAGCTCAAGGACAAGCTATCCAACTTCAAGATGAAGGATGATGAGTCAATCTCAAAGATGTTCTATAGGCTCCAAGTAATCATTAATGCTCTCAAAGGCCTTGGTGAGAAAGTAAAGGATGAGGACTCCATTCACAAGTTATTAATGTACTTGCCCAAGAGGTTCAAGACATTGAGAACCATCATATTTAGAGGAGGATTGAAGGATGTATCTCCTAATGAGGTACTTAGAGATGTCATGATCAAAGATCAATACAATGACAATGATGATGATGAGGTTGTGAAGAAAGATAATAATGACAACAAGAAGAAGATGAGTGTTGCATTCAAAGCTAGCTCTTCATCCAAGAGCAAGAACAAGGGTAAAGCTAAGAAGGAAGAATCAAGTGATGCGGAATGCTCCAATGATGATAGTGATGATGAAGCACTAGCACTCTTTGTTCACAAGTTTGGCAAGAAGGTGAAGAAGAAAGGCTATCATACAAGGAAGAGAAGAGATCATTTCAAGAACAAGGAGTATGTGAGGCTATGCTATAAATGCAAAAGCCCCAATCATGTTGTAGCGGAGTGTCCCTACAATAGCGAGAATGATGGGCATGAGAAGAAGAACAAGGAAGAGAAGAAAAAACAAAAGAGAAGAAGATGGTCTTCAAGAAGAAGAAGAAGGGTGGATCCTATGTTGTGACATGGTATAGTGATGCTTCTTTGGATGATGATTTTAGTGATGATGACAAGGCATCCAAGAAGAAGAAAGCTCTTGCAAGCATTGCTATCAACAAGCCATTATTCTTTGACACTCCTTCATGCTTCATAGTCAAGGGCCACAAGATATAATATGATGAGAGTGAAAGTGAAAATGAGAATGAACATGATAGTGATAATGAAAATGAATTCACTAATGACCAATTCATGGACATGGTCAAGCAAGGCGATTCTCTTATTCATTCTAAAAACAAGAAGTGCAAAGAATTGGCCAAGAAATTAAAAGCTTTTGAACAATCCTTTAATGAGCTCAATGCTAATTATGAGAGACTAGTGGATGCCCATAAAAAGCTAAGCAAGGCTCACACAAAGCTTGAAAAAACTCACTCCTTGTTGTTAGATGAGAACAAGGAAAAGGTTGTTGTGTCATGTGATGTGAGCACAAAATGTGATTTAATTAAGGAATCACTCAACCCACCTATTGTTGTTGCCACTAACTCTTCTTGTAGGTATTCATCCATCACCTCCAACTCTACCTCTACTTCTACTGTCGGTGTCACTTGTGATGCTTCACTAAAGGTTGAGAATGAGACTCTCAAGAAAGAGGTGAATGAGCTCACTCACACCCTAGGCAAGGCCTATGGTAGTGAGCCGGCTTGCTAAAGTGCTTAGGTATCCAAAGGTTTTCTCTTAACAAAGACGGATTAGACTACACCCCCAAGAAAGGCAAGACGACCTTTGCAACTCACAAGCCTAGTTTTGTGAAAAGCAATGGTCGTTATTGCAATAGATACAAGCAAGTTAGGCACCTAGAGCTTAATTGCAATAAAATGAACAAGAATAAGAAAAATGCCAATGTACCTTACATTCCTTTTGATTCTTGTTATGTTCTTACTAAGGGTGAGAAGGGTGTGCATGCTAATTTTGTTGGTACACCAATTATGGGTTCAAAGAAGAAGGCCATTTGGGTACTAAAAAGCTTAGTCACTAACCTCTAAGGACCCAAACAAGTATGGGTACCTAAGAAACATTAATTTGTTTTATAGGTAAACCATAAAGCCGGACGAAGGCATTGGATGCTTGATAGTGGGTGCACACAACACATGACTGGTGATTCAAGAATGTTCAATTCAATCAAAACAAATGGTGACAATAGTGTTGATAGTATCACATTTGGTGACAATGGCAAAGGCAAGGTCAAAGGGCTTTGGAAAATTGCTATATCCAATGATTTGAGCATTTCCAATGTGCTGCTAGTAGAAACCTTGAACTTCCACTTGCTATCCGTAGCTCAACTTTGTGATCTTGGTTTCAAGTGCATATTTGGAATTGATGATGTAGAGATCATAAGTGTAGATGGCTCTAACTTGATCTTCAAAGGCTTTAGATATGAGAATCTATACTTAGTTGATTTCAATACTAGTGAAGCTCCATTGTCAACAAGCTTGCTTACTAAATCTAGCATGGGTTGGTTATGGTATAGAAGGCTTGGTCATATTGGAATGAAAGAATTGAACAAGTTAGTCAAGCATGATATAGTTAGAGGCCTAAATGATGTCACATTTGAGAAAGATAAGCTTTGTAGTGCATGTCAAGCTGGAAAGCAAGTTGGCAACACTCATCCAAAGAAAAGTATCATGAGTACATGTAAGGCATTTGAGTTGTTGCACATGGACTTATTTGGACCAACCACATACACAAGCATTGGTGGAAATAAATATAGATTTGTGATAGTGGATGATTTCACAAGATACACATAGGTATTCTTTCTTAGTGAAAAAAGTGACACTTTTGCAACCTTCAAATCATTTGTCAAGAGAATACACAATGGATTTAAAACAACCATAAATAAAGTGAGAAGTGCCAACGGAAGTGAACTCAAGAATACAAGAGTTGATGAGCTTTGTGATGAATTTGGTATTAGGCATCAATTCTCAGCCAAGTATACTCCACAATCAAATGGTCTTGTTGAGAGGAAGAATAGAACATTGATTGACATGGCAAGATCAATGTCGAGTGAGTACAATGTGAGTCATTCATTTTTGGGCCAAAGCAACCAACATGGCTTGCTATTATAGCAACCGACTCTATTGTCATCCCATAATGGAGAAGACTCCATATGAGCACTTGAATGGAAGAAAGCCCAACATTGCATACTTTTGGGTTTTTGGTTATAAATGCTACATATTGAAGAAATGCACTAGATTGAGTAAATTTGAAAAGAAATGTGTCGAGGGTATCAGTAAGGGGTACCCTCACCGATGCACCTAACAAGATTATCCGTACGCAAGTCGAGGCCCTCAACTCGACGTTCTGGTCACACATGTGCGCAGCAATCGACGGCTGCAGCCTCGAAGAGGGAAATGACGTCGAGCGAACCACTTGGGGGTCGAGTGCTGACTACCGTCGAATACGGAAATAGGCTCGAGCGAATCAGAAGGCGTCGAGCGCAAGGACACTGTCCGCCGCCTGACGCGCGCACGAGAGCCGGGACATTAAATGCACCTGCCGCTTTTCTCACCTAACACGCTGGTCACGGGGAGCGTGATAGGGAACAGGCACCCGTCCCGTCGTTCTTTTTGTAGCCTTCCCCACCAAACGGCCCAGGGCGTGTCAGGACGTGGGAAGCGGGGATGGAACATCAAATCAAGACTCCCTCAAGGTAACCAAGGTCAGCGCTCCGATATCAGGACATCGTACGACGTCCGACCCTCGACTTAACATCGCTCCTTCCTGGGGACGAGACGGGCGTCGACTGGCAACGCCGTGACCACTCTGCCGAATACGCCGCCGAGTCGTACAAGCATGCGTCCATTGAACCAGTCTAAAGACGGCGTATAGAGCAGGGTACAGGAGCACGCGCAATCATCACCAAGCCACTGAGACGGGACGGCTCGAGGCCACGCCGGTACGGAGGCCTCGAGTAGGTTAGCGCTCCATGCTTCTATCGACCCCTACTCTGACACCTATACATGTACCTTGGGCCTCTCCTTGGTGCTATAAAAGGGAGGACCCAGAGATAGATAACGACCACGACATAACACCACGCTCATACGCAGTAGAACTCCACGCTTCATACCACACTTGTATTCACCCCTGTACAAGCACTTAGGTGCGAGATAATACAAACTCTCCCCCGCTGGACGTAGGGCCTTCTCTTGCCCGAATCAGGATAAATCTTTGTGTCTTCTTGCATCACCATCTGGGAAAGGGAGCACGCATACAAATTTACTCGTTGGTGTGACCCCCCGTGGGGAAAACACCGACAGTTGGCGCGCCAGGTAGGGGTCCTGCGTGTTTTTTCATCGGTTTCCCACTCCTTTCCAGATGGCAGCTCTTGCCTCGCCGATTCTGCGCTCCACGATGATTTGGTTTGGGAGTCTCGAGTTCATGTCTACGGGCTCCGGCTACGACATGATCTTGCTCTCAGTCAAAGGACCGGGAGGAGCCCGCGTTGCACCAGCTCGGTTGAGGGCCCCAAGACGTCCTCGCCACCACGCCTCCCCGCCCAAGAAGAGGCGCGGACAGCACCACCGCCCCCCCTCTGCCTCATCACGACCGGCAACTCGTGCGAGGTAGGAGGTGGGCTGCGAACCGGCAACACCATGTGCCGGAACCGCGGGCACGACGACGGCTCAACATCGCACGACGACGGGAGGGGACGCGTCTCGCGCCCCCCCCCACCGCTACTAAGCTACTTCCACACGGGTGGTTCACTCCAAGAAGGGCACTGCCATTCGGCTTGGACAACGCCGCGGCGTCGCTCGCCAGAGCAATATGCCCAAATGCTCAGACGTACGTGGAGAGACCAATGGTCCTCCCAAGTAACTCTGAGACACTACGACCGACGTCCGAACTGCCGGATTTCTCCCAGGTGCGAGGCCTCCGCCGCCTAGGCCCTGGGCGATACACGATCACCTCACTCAGGCAACGGCTGCTGGAGGAGGAACGTGGATGCTTCTACGCCACCGAGCCAGACTCCGACTCCGAGACTGATAGCTACGACCCTACGAGGGAATGCTATCACGTCGACGGGGCAGTAGAAACTACCGACGAGACGCAGGATGCTGCAGCGGGCGGTTGAGCCCCTGCAGCACGAGAAGACCCCAGGATGCCTGGGAACGACGGGCAGGTCGACCCCCCACCACAGGAAGACAAAGCTGCGCAGCTTGCACAGCTACGAGAGCTCAAGATGAAGCTCGATGAAGACCGTGAGCGCCTCGTCCTGCTTGAGCAAATCCTTGAGCAAGACCTGCCGTACCCGCCGGGCGGAAGTGTCCGCAGACGTGCTCGAGAGGTACATCGACAAATCGTCGGAGACGTAGAGCCAGAGCAGCCCGTCAGCCGTTTCCCTCGAGCGGGCCAGAATGTAGTGGCGGCAACGATGCTACTGCGCAACATGCCAGAACCATCGAACTCCCAGGCTCGCCGCATTCGAGACGAGGTACGAACTCTGCTCCAGGTGGCGGCAGTCCAACAAGCTGAAAGCTCAGCTTCTCGACAACGAGGAGCTGCCACTGAAAAGCGCGACGAGCCGCCTCAAAATGAAAAGGAGGTGTCAATCCATCAACAGCCTCCTCCTCGAGGCAGAAAGACCGCTCTCGTTCTCCCTGTCGACAATCAGCGTCGACACGACGCGCGGCATGACATCGAAGAGAATCGACGCCGCCGACACGGAGACGCGGAAGAGCGCGGTTACAGCGCACATCGCGATGGGAGGTACGACAGCGACGAAGACCGGGTGGCCCCCGAGCCACCGGGGCCACGAGTGTTCAGTAGGGCGATCCGCAGCACGCCCCTACCCAGTCCATTCCGACCCCCGACCAGCATCGCAAAATACAATGGAGAGACCAAACCGGAGTTATGGCTGGCCGATTTTAGGCTGGCCTATCAGCTAGGTGGCGCTCGAGGTGATGATCGAGCCATCATCAGACAGCTACCCCTCTTCCTCTCCGACACCACCCGTCGATGGCTCGAAGAACTTCCAGCAAATCAGATTCACGACTAGGTCGTTTTGTTTAAAGTTTTCGAGGGTAATTTCAAAGGAACCTACATACGGCCCGGGAACTCGTGGGACCTCAGCAAATGCAAGCAGAAGTCAGGAGAAACTCTTCGAGAGTATGCTCGATACTTCTCAAAGCAGCGCACTGAGCTGCCACACATCCCTGACCATGACGTCATCCTAGCCTTTGTCTCTGGTACCACCAGTCGAGACTTAGTGCGGGAACTGGGCCGAAATCGCCCTCAGACCGTCGATGAGCTGATGGATGTAGTGGCAAACTACGCAGCAGGGGAGGAGGCAGTCGGCGCCTTCTTCAGCTGTGAAGGAGGGAAAGGCAAGCGGCCTGTCGATGAAGATGGAACCCCCAGTCGAGGTCTCAAGAAAAACAAGAAGAAGCCGAAAGCACGGCAGTTGCAACGGGAAGATTTCGACAACAACCTTGTCGCCGCCATGGAGCGAAAGAAGCCTCGAGGCCCTCCAGATGGGGGTATCTTTGATAAGATGCTAGAGGAACCATGCCCTTACCATAAGGGAGGCGCCAACCACAAGCTCAAGGATTGTCGTATGCTGAAGAGGCATTTCGACGGTCTAGGGTTCAAGAGGGATGAGCGTGACGACTCAAAAAAGGAGAAGGGCGGCGACAAAGAGGGCAACAAGGACGACGACGGCTTCCCCGCCGTCCACGACTGCTACATGATCTATGGTGGGCCTTTGACACAGTTGACCACGAGGCAGCGCAAAAGGGAGCGCCGTGAGGTCTTTGCGGCAAGAATGGCGGCGCCCCAGTACCTCAGCTGGTCGAGCACCCCCATCACCTTCGATCGGGAAGACCATCCCGACAAGGTAGTCGCCCCAGGCGTCTACCCGCTCGTCGTCGACCCTATCATCATCAACACCAGGCTCTCCAAGGTGCTAATGGACGGAGGCAGCAGCCTCAACATCATCTACCTCGAGACCCTCGACCTCCTTGGCATCGAAAGAGGACGGCTCCAGCCAAGCGCCGGCGGTTTCCATGGCGTCGTGCTAGGAAAAAAGGCGTTGCCCGTAGGTCGAATCGACCTACCGGTCTGCTTTGGCACGGCGGCCAACTTCAGGAAGGAGACCCTCACCTTTGAGGTGGTCGGGTTCCGTGGCACGTACCACGCCATCATCGGGCGCCCGGGCTACGCCAAGTTCATGGCTATACCCAACTACACCTACTTGAAGCTGAAGATGCCCGGTCCCAAAGGCGTCATCACTGTTAGCTCTTCCTTTGAGCACGCTTACGAGTGCGACGTCGAGTGCGTCGAGTATGGGGAGGCGGTCGAGAACTCCACAGAGATCTTCACAAAACTCGAAGCCCTGGCCACTGAGGCTCCAGAGCCCAAGCGCCACGCGGGCAACTTCGAGCCAGCAGAGGGAACCAAGAAGATCCCGCTCGACCCCAACAACTCCGATGGCAAGGTGCTGACGATCAGTGCCGACCTCAACCCCAAATAGGAAGCTGTGCTCATCGACTTTCTCTGTGCGAACGTCGACATGTTTGCATGGAGTCCATCGGACATGCCAGGCATACCGAGGGAAGTCGCCGAGCACTCCTTGGAAATTCGAGCCGGTTCCAAGCCAGTGAAGCAGCGGTTGTGCCGATTCGACGAGGAGAAGCGTAAGATCATTGGCGAGGAAATCCACAAGCTTTTGATGGCCGGATTCATCAAGGAGGTTCATCATCCCGACTGGTTAGCAAACCCTGTATTAGTTAAGAAAAAGAATGGGAAAATGAGGATGTGTGTCGATTACACAAGTCTAAATAAAGCATGTCCAAAAGTTCCTTTTCCATTACCACGTATTGATCAGATTGTCGATTCTACTGCGGGATGCGAAACCCTTTCTTTCCTTGATGCGTATTCCGGTTACCATCAAATAAAAATGAAAGAGTCCGACCAGCTCGCGACCTCTTTCATCACACCTTTTGGGATGTATTGCTATGTAACCATGCCGTTTGGGCTTCGAAACGCGGGCGCTACATACCAACGCTGCATGCTCCACGTATTTGGTGGACACATAGGGTCGACGGTCGAGGCCTATGTCGACGACATTGTCGTCAAGTCAAAATGGCGAGGGGACCTGATCCAGGACCTCGAGATCGCTTTTAGCTGTTTACGCGCCAACCAGATCAAGCTCAATCCTGAAAAATGCGTTTTCGGCGTGCCTCGAGGCATGCTCTTGGGCTACATTGTTTCGAAGCGCAGCATCGAGGCCAACCCCGAGAAAGTCTCGGCCATCACAAGAATGGGGCCGATCCGGGACATCAAGGGTGTGCAAAGAGTTACGGGATGCCTGGCGGCTCTCAGCCGTTTCATCTCAAGACTAGGAGAAAAGGCGTTGCCGTTGTATCGACTTCTGAAGAAGGCCGAGCGCTTTTCTTGGACCCCCGAGGCCGAGGAAGCGCTCGAAAAGCTGAAGAAGACGCTGACCTCAGCACCAGTCCTGGTCCCACCTCAACCTGCAGAACCGCTGCTCCTCTACGTTGCGTCGACGACCCAGGTCGTCAGCGCAGCAGTGGTGGTCGAAAGGCAGGAGGAGGGACATGCGCTACCAGTCCAGAGGCCAGTCTATTTCGTCAGCGAAGTGCTTTCGGAGACCAAGGAACGTTACCCCCAAATCCAGAAGCTGATCTACGCCGTAATCCTTGCCCGCCGTAAGCTGCAACACTACTTTCTCGGCCACCCCATCACGGTGGTCTCGTCCTTCCCCTTAGGCAAAATAATCCAGAGCAAGGAGGCCACGGGAAGAATAGCTAAATGGTCGGTTGAGCTCATGAGGGAGACACTCACTTATGCGCCTCGCAAGGCTATCAAGTCGCAGGCCCTGGTAGACTTCGTCGCGGAATGGACAGACTCCTAGCTTCCCCTAACTCAGGTCCAGGCGGAGCTGTGGATGATGTATTTTGATGGGTCACTCATGAAAACAGGAGCCGGGGCCGGCCTACTGTTCATCTCACCCTTGGGCGTCCATATGAGGTATGTTATCAGGATTCATTTTGCCGCATCTAACAACGTCGCGGAATATGAGGCCCTCGTCAACGGTCTCAAGATTGCCATCGAGCTAGGAGTCCGACGCCTCGACGTCCGAGGCGACTCCCAACTCGTCATCGACCAGGTGATGAAGACTTCGAGCTACCACGACCCAAAAATGGAGGCGTACTGCAAAGAAGTTCGTCGACTCGAGGACAAGTTCCATGGTCTCGAGCTCGTCCATGTCGCCCGATGTTACAACGAGGCAGCCGACGAGCTTGCCAAGATCGCATTGACTCGAGGCACGGTGCCACCTGATGCGTTCTCAAGAGATCTTCACGAGCCATCCGTCGACTTGGGCTCGGGGGCTGGCGTCGATGCCGCTCCCGCCCAGCCAACCGACACCGTCGATGCACTGCTGATGGCAGCAGAGGTGATGGAGGTAGAGCAGCGACCCGGTCGACCGTTCGACTGGTGTACACCGTTCCTCGACTGCCTAATCCGCTGCGAGCTGCCAGAAGATCGATCTGAGGCCCGCCGTATCGCTCGACAGGCCATGTCATATGTGATTTATGGCGACGGCAATGAGCTATACCGACGAAGCCCGACGAGGGTCTTGCAGCGTTGCATCACCGTAGAAGAAGGCCAAAAACTCCTTGAGGACATACACTCGGGGGCTTGCGGCCACCATGCTGCTCCATGGACCCTCGTAGGGAACGCCTTTCGACAAGGTTTCTACTGGCCAACGGCCGTGGCAGATGCCATCGAGCTTGTACGTTCATGTCATGGGTGCCAGTTCTACGCCAAACAGATGCATCTGCCCGCCCACGCTCTTCAAATGATCCCCATCACCTGGCCATTTGCGGTATGGGGGCTCGATTTAGTAGGACCTCTACAAAAGGCAAAAGGGGGTTACACCCACTTGCTCGTGGCCGTTGACAAATTCTCCAAATGGATCGAGGCTCGACCCATCACCAATATCCGCTCTGAACAAGCCGTCCTCTTCTTCACCGACATCATACACCGATACGGAATCCCTAACGTGACCATCACCGACAACGGCACCCAGTTCACTGGCAAAAAGTTCTTGGACTTCTGCGATCAGCATCACATCCGTGTGAACTGGTCCGCGGTGGCTCACCCTCCAACTAACGGCCAGGTCGAGCGTGCCAACGGCATGATCTTGCAAGGGCTCAAACCAAGGATCTACAATCGCCTGAAGAAGTTTGGCAAGAAGTGGGTCGAGGAACTTTCCTCGGTCTTATGGAGTTTGAGGACGACGCCAAGCCGGGCCACCAAATACACCCCGTTCTTCATGGTCTATGGCTCTGAGGCCGTGCTCCCAACGGACCTCGAGTATGGATCTCCTCGACTCAAGGCGTACAACGAGCAGTCGAATAAGGAAGCTCAAGAGAGTGCTGTCGACCAGCTTGAGGAGGCTCGAGACATGACCCTCCTCAACTCTGCCAGATACCAGCAGAAGCTTCGACGCTACCACGACAAACACGTACGAAAGAGGGACTTAAACATGGGTGACCTTGTCCTACGACGACGGCAGAGCAATCAAGGACGCCACAAGCTGACCCCACCATGGGAAGGCCCGTACGTGGTGGCCGAGGTCTTGAAGCCAGGAACGTACAGGTTAGCGGACGAGAAGGGGGCGGTCTTCACCAACGCATGGAACATCGAACAGCTACGTCGATTCTACCCCTAGAAGTTCAAAACTTACGTTCCTACGTACATTTTGTACCAAGACTCTGTAAAACGAATGCATGAATAAATGAAGTCTTTCCCTCGAGCAACTTCTTTTTGTACTAAGGAGTTACAAGTCATAATCTCGATGTTAGAAGGGGGCGCCGACTATGACCCATCATAGTCAACACCCCCTCGGGGGCTACCAGGGGGACGACCCCCCCCCCCCCGTGCATCGAAAAAGCCAAGAAATTTTCTCTTCCTACTTAGTAAACCTTGCACGATTTGAGTAGCTAAGGCACCTCGAGCCCCTCAAAGGCCGAGGGACAACGAGCCTGAGAACTCCTACGCCCCCGGGCTACGGAAACTCTACTCACTTCCTCACCCTTGAGGCGATCGAGGTTGTTTTTTACGAAAGACCGAACAAGGAATACAAACGTATGAACAAAGAGAAATAAAATAACCTCGAGCGGAAAGACAAATAAGCATTTAATAATTACAAAAAGATATTGTATCGCCTAACAATACGATTAACAAAGTATTATACAAGGGGCCCTAGGCACCCTGAGCAGGCTCGTAGGCCTCAGTCCGTGGCATGGTCCTCACCACCCTCGCCTCCGCCCAAGCCAGTCTCAGGAGGAAGAACCTCAGGCTCAAAAAGCTTAGCCAGCCATTCCCCAGGAGCCTCCGCGTCGTCGATCAAGGCGTGGAGCCTCTCTTTGTTTTCCGCATCGGTCTTGGAGATGTCGGTGATGAAGCCGTGGGACACCACCTCCATGTCGTAGGAGAAGCCCGAGCAGACAACCGCCATCGCCTGCTTCACCCCGATGTGGACGGCATCCCGCACCCGATCTCGCAGCGTTGCGCCTATGTAGCACAGCTGGTCGACCAGTGCGTCGCCTCGAGCGTCCTCCCTCGACTCATCCATAGGCTCAACCTCCCAGGAGGCCGAGAGGTCGCTTATCGCCGTCCGCACTCCACGGTTCAAAGCAACCTCAGGCTCGAGCTGGGTCTTGGCATTACGGGCCTCGACTTGGGCGGCTAGGAGTTCGTCCTTAAGCCCTGCAAACGCCAATACAAGAAACTTTGGGAAAAACTGAGCACACCTCGAAAAAGAAACCCGACAAAGGAAACGTACCGCGGACGCTCTCCTCCAGGGCCGTGTTTTCGCCGACTAATCTGGTGTTGGCCCTCTCGATCTCTCTGTTGGAACGGGCCAGCTCAGTGTTGGCAACGCGGAGATCCTCGATCACCTTGCCAGCCTGAGCGATGGCCCCACTCTTCTCCAACAGTTCTCCCTTCAAACGTTCGACGTCGTCAGAGAGCCTGTGGGATTGAGCCCGCTCCGCCTCGAGATCTTCGAGGGCCTTCTTCTTGGCTTCCTCCGCGGCGCTCCTGGCGATCTCGCCGTTCACGTGCTCCACCTTCATCTTCTGGAAGGACTCTCGAAGGGAGTCTAGGTCGGTCTTGAGAAGGCCCTTCTCCTTGTCCAGGTCCGCAATAACGTTCTTGTAGGACAGGGCCTCCTCCCGGGCTCTAGATGCAGCCTCCTCGACCGTCAGAGCCCGCTCCCGCAGCAGCGTCGTCTCCTCCTCCGCCTTCTTTGAGGCCTCTCGAGCCTCTACCAAGGCAACCTCCCTCGCCTTCTTCTCCTCCTTGAGCGCTATGAGGTCTTTATAAGCCTTGAGGAGTTTCTCCTGCGACTCGAGGAGTTGATCCTTGAGGACGGGGAGCTGCTCCCAGCCGCCTCGCGTGGCGTGGATGAAGCTCGACTTGATGCGGGAGGTCTCCTTCATATCCTGCGAGCCGGCGGACGAACAGTTAGAGCACAAAACCAAATGGCTCCATGGAGATCAAAGATCGAAAGACACTTACAAAATAAGCAGGCCCGAGCCCGTTGTTGATGATGTCCGACAAGAGCCCCACCACGTGCTTCATCCAAAGGCGGAGCTCCTCGACATGTTCCCACTTCTCGGCCTCCTTCTTGTCGTCGAGGAAGATGTTGGGCTCGGACGGATCGGTGGAAGCCCGGATACGAATCCGATCGGGGCACCAGTTCTCCATCTCTCAATCAGCCCGCGCCTGGACACCGCGGATAAGGTTCTCGACGGTCTCGAGGGAGCCCCCATGGCGCAAGAACAGGTCGACAAGGAATGGGAACCGCCCGTCATCGTCAACCATCTTCCAGGTACCGTCCTTGCTCCCTGACGACCCGATCTCATCCTCCTCGGAGGGAAAGCGGTCCTCCCACGCTCGACGCTCCCGGAGGAACCCAGGGGCGATCCCGTCCATGTCGTAGATCGTCCTCTTGATCTCGGACTCGGGGTCGGTGGGGGTGCGCATCATACAGGCGAGCGCCACCACTCCATCCGCTCGCCCCGACTCTGCCCGGATCACGGCAGGCGCCCCCGGGAGGAGCCACGCCTGGGTGGGAGGGCCGTACACCGGCAAATCTTCCTCCTGATCGCCGGACTCTTGCGGCGCCGGTGGTATCGGTTGGGCCAGACCTTGAGGCAGGGGCTCGAGCGGCCTTTCCTCTTGGCCCCCCTGCTCCTGCTGCTGCTGTTGTTCCCTCTGTTGCTGCTATTGTTGAAGCCCCTCGGGCGTTTGCTGCTCCTGCTGCTGCTGCTCCTGTGGTGGCCGCGTCGCCTCGCGCTCCCGCTCCTCCCCCTCCTTCTCTTTCTCCTTCTGCTCTTCGAGGGCTCGAAGGCCAGCGGGCCAGGGAGTCCGTCCCGCGATGTGGGAGGTCGACGTTTCCTCCTCCACAGGGCGGGCACCCCCAGACGCTTTGTTACCATCAGACGTATCGCTGATGGTGATGGGTTCCCCCTCGACCCCCAATCGAGGGGGCTCGGGGGCTCCCTCTGGCACTTGCGTCTGGGACGCCTCACCACACGTCGGCGGCGACGGGGTAGGCACGGGACAAGGCGGAGCATTCTCAACGCCGGCTGGAGGTTGGGAGTCGGAGGAGCCTGCAAAACAAAGAATAGAGGCCGGTGACTGCTATGGCTAGCACAAGAACGTCACAAATCCCAAAAGTAAACCACAAACCTAGCTCCTTGGAGGCGGCTCCCGCTTTGAGCCTCTTTGCCATGGACGGCTGGGCCTGCTCGAGGGTCCGCTTTAGCCTGAGAAAAGAAAGGGATGAGCGCCGGAGAAGATCGGCATATGAGAAAGTGCGTAGGAGCAGGAAGACGAAAGCCACAATGTCGAAAAAGCTTACCCCACAGGGAGAACAGCTCGCCTCCCGCCGCCCCGACCGGCGGGTCTCGAGCCACCCCGCGTCAGAGCCCCAGGCCCCTTGAAGGCTGGCGCTGGCCTTGGCGCGGTAGTTCCCACCTAGCGGGCGCTGGGACTGGCGCTCCTGTGGCTGGCCTCTCCTTTCTCGGAGCCCGCGGCGCGACCGCGAGTCAGTGGCCCCGTCGCCTGGGGCCTAGCATGACCGCTCTCCCTGGGAGCCGAGGGAGGGCGCGGCGCGACTTGACCAGCCTTGGGTGCAGGAGGGGTATCGGCCCGAGGACGGTGAGATCCGCTCGGACCCTCCTTTGGAGTCTCCGTCCGGGGGGCATCGACGTCGCCTCGAGGCGGACCCTCGAGGATTCGGTCAAGGCGTGACGCCATCCCCTCAGAGTCGTCGCTGTCCTCGTCGTCATCATCGTCGTCGTTGGGGGATTCTTCCTCAGGCTCCCCCCTCTGCCTGGATTTGGCTCGACGCGCCTCTAATGCTTGGCGGTCAAGGTTCTTCTTCTTCTCCCCCTTCTTTGCAGAGTCCTTGGCGGACTTTAGCTTTTCGGCAGATTGGCGCCGCTTGTCGCGATCGACCTCGTCCTCCTTTACTGGAGACCTCGAGGACCGGACATCAATCCGTCCCTGCCAAAACAAAGGCATACTTAGAAAAAAAAAGGGGGGAAGAAAGGAAACCCAGAATCGAGGCTGCGCGCGAGAAGAAAGCGTACCAGATCGATCGAGCCTGCGTCTGGCCTCATGGGGAAGCCGTTAACATGCTCCGGCTGAAAATCACCGGCAATTGCAGCCCTGACTCGGGCCGCGACTTCGTCGTCCGCCGGAGCCTCGTTGGACATCCAGCATGCCTCGAGGTCCCGAGATGAGATGCCAGGTCCCATCTTGTCCATCCTCAACGGTCGAGACATCAATGGGAGAACTCTCCGGTGATGGACGACCGAGAGGACGAGAGCGGCGGTCAAACCCTCCTGGCGAAGCTTCTTCAGGACGTCGAGGAGGGGGCCGAGCCGAGATTGATGAGCTTGGATGACGCCGTATGTCCAGTCTGCTGGACGCTCCATGATCAGACGACCCGAGTAGGAAGGCAGGAGGTTGTCGTCGTTCCGTAGGTAAAACCACTGGGAGTCCCAGCCGGCGTGGTTGGTCGATAACCGTACCGGGATGTACTCCCACGGCCTATCCGTCTTCCCTGTCTTCTGCACAAGATTGAGGCATCCCGCCCGCACGGGCTTCCTTACGCCCGTGGTTTCGGTGGGGGCGTGGAAAAGTTCGCCCCTGTAGAGGTGGAGCCACAGCTCCCAGTGCGGCATCATCCCCAAGTAGCCCTCACACACGGCGGCGAAGACCGCCGCGACGGTGATGGCGTTTGGGGAGAAGTGCTGGAGCTCCACCCCGTAGTGGAAGCAAAGTGCCCGCATAAAGCGGCTCGGAGGAGCACCCAGGCCGTGGCGGTGGAATTTGGCGAATGACACCACGTAGCCCTCGGGCGGTTGGGGCTCCCTGTGGTTCGCCGGCGGCGCGATCCACTCAGGCGACGATAGCGAGGTGCGGCGGCGCAGCAGTCCCTCTCTCTCAAGCTCTAACAACCGGCGCTCCGTCATCGACGACGGGCGCCAGTCGTCGGCGGCAACGAATCTCACAGGCATATCGGCTGGAAGGACGGTGGATCCGCTACTGCTCAAGGAGGCGTGTGCGCGTGAGACGGCGAGAAAGCTAAGACGGCAAGAAGGCTAAGGCAAGAGTGAAGATGGGAGGCGGAAGAAAGAACAGCGGTGGCTCCACGGCGTATTTATAGGCAGCAATCCGCCAACGGACGGATCCGAGAAATAAGGTAACTCCCCCCATAAATGCACCACCTAACAATCTCTTTCCCCTCACAGGCGGGGCGCTCCGAATTCCACACCGACGCAGTGTCGTAACGTCACCCACCTGAAAAGGCACGCCCAACGGGCAAAAAAGGCAAACCGCCACGGCCACCTCCTTCCCTTGTAGGCCAAGGGGCGTACCCGCGAGAGTCTCGAGAGGTCGATGGCTGGCCCGCCGAAAGGGTTCGACAGCTGATCTCGAGCACCAGAGTCAGGGATCCCCAGCGAGCAGTCGAAGATCGAGGCCCGCCTCAAAGACTCGCTGGTGATGTCCAAGGTAGGGTCGAGACAGTCGAGAGGAATCCCCCCGACGGGAGGCATCGAGCCGCTGATCGAATGAGACCGGTATCCCCGACCACGTCGACCCTGCTTTATGAGAACGCCTCCGGGCTACAGCTGACCCCCTCGAAAGGGGCACAGGTTCTCACTTGGACTACCCACTAGGAACTCAATCTGGGGTGGAAGACGCTCGCTCTACCGAGAGTACGTCGAAACCTCCTCACAAGGCAAAGCCGATCAGAACCTTCCACCACTGGTGTCGACAGTGTTTCTGCAAATTAGGCAAAATAACCCTCGAAGGAGTTAAAAAACTCCCTCGAGGTCTCGGGAGCTACCCCCGCGGGGTCACTCGTGCCCCCCCACGGAAATTCGACCGCAAAAGCAAAGCCTCCACTCGAGCGCCAGCGCTCGAATGGAGACTCGGGGGCTACTGTCGAGGGTATCAGTAAGGGGTACCCTCACCGATGCACCTAACAAGATTATCCGTACGCAAGTCGAGGCCCTCAACTCGACATTCTGGTCACACATGTGCGCAGCAATCGACGGCTGCAGCCTCAAAGACGGAAATGACGTCGAGCGAACCACTTGGAGGTCGAGTGCTGACTACCGTCGAATACGGAAACAGGCTCGAGCGAATCAGAAGGCGTCGAGCGCAAGGACACTGTCCGCCGCCTGACGCGCGCACGAGAGCCGGGACATTAAATGCACCTGCTGCTTTTCTCACCTAACATGCTGGTCACGGGGAGGGTGATAGGGAACAGGCACCCGTCCCGTCGTTCTTTTTGCAGCCTTCCCCACCAAACGGCCCAGGGCGTGTCAGGACGTGGGAAGCGGGGATGGAACGTCAAATCAAGACTCCCTCGAGGTAACCAAGGTCAGCGCTCCGATATCAGGACATCGTACGACGTCCGACCCTCGACTTAACATGGCTCCTTCCTGGGGACGAGACGGGCGTCGACTGGCAATGCCGTGACCACTCCGCCGGATTCGCCGCCGAGTCATACAAGCATGCGTCCATTGAACCAGTCTAAAGACGGCGTACAGAGCAGGGTACAGGAGCACGTGCAATCATCACCAAGCCACTGAGACGGGACGGCTCGAGGCCACGCCGGTACGGAGGCCTCGAGTAGGTCAGCGCTCCATGCTTCTATCGACCCCTACTCTGACACCTATACATGTACCTTGGGCCTCTCCTTGGTGCTATAAAAGGGAGGACCCAGAGATAGATAACGACCACGACATAACACCACGCTCATACGCAGTAGATCTCCACGCTTCATACCACACTTGTATTCACCCCTATACAAGCACTTAGGTGCGAGATAATACAAACTCTCCTCCACTGGACGTAGGGCCTTCTCTTGCCCGAACCAGGATAAATCTTTGTGTCTTCTTGCATCACCATCTGGGAAAGGGAGCACGCATACAAATTTACTCGTTAGTGTGACCCCCCGTGGGGAAAACACCAACAAAATGTGATGAAGGTTTCTTGCTTGGTTACTCCACTACTAGCAAAGCTTGTAGAGTTTGGAATTTGGCTAGTGGTACTCCTGAAGAGGTGCATGATATTGAGTTTGATGAAACAAATGGTTTTCAAGAGGAAGATGAAAATCTAGATGATGTGAGAGGCATTCAACTGGCCGATGCAACAAAATCTATGGACTTTGGTGATTTAAGACCTAGAGAAGTGATTGATGTTGAAGATGACAAAGATCAAGTGCTTCCTACCTCTAATGTGCAAGCTAGTGGTTCTCATGATCAAAATCAAGCTAGTGTTGACGGTAGGTAACTCCTATTTTTAACCGTCAACTAGACATGAAAATGGATCTATGAGCAAACACCTAGTAGATATAGGGTTATCACTAACATAATTCCACGAGTTTTGGTGAATGTCTATTTTTGCAGGGTGTCAGCTGAAAAATACCAAAGATGGTCCACATATCAGGTTTACATAGAAAGAATACCACAAACATCTACTTTTCTATAATCTAGAAGGTCCCAAAAGGCTCTAGACCAAACTGGAGCCCGAACTAGCTCGAGAGCCGGGCGGTCGCCCAAGGTGGGATGCTCACTTCAACCAATCAGGGTGAACCTCGCGGATCCTGCCTCCATCAACTTTGAGGAGTAATCTTGAGCGCACGTTTAAGTCGGTTTGATCTAAGGGCTATGGTTCTTCCTAGGGGGTGGAAAGATTAGTACCACATCGCTAGTTTGAGTTAGAGGAGGGGTCAGATGCCTCCTATAAATAAGACCCTCACCCCCCTAGGGAGTAGCTAATTCTAAAGCCTTAATTCATATTTTCCAGAGAGAATTAGTCAGAGAGGGGTCCCTCAAATGGATCTGTCTCTTTAGGGTTTTAGCAACAAGAGAGATTGAGAGAGTATAGGGTGTACATAAAAGTGGAGGAAGCCCGGCCTATCAGTGTCTTCTTCCTTGTATCTACGGGATCAAGTCTTCTGACTCAAGGCCTTGTTCTAGAATCATTTGGCAATTCGACTTCTAATACTAGTAAGTTATTGTTCTTATTGTTCTTTGGTTTATGGGTTTACTTTATTCACTTTGTATTGGGAATAGAGTAATCATTCATAGTGTAAGCATGGTGCTTGGGTAACGAATACTCGTAGATACTCCCTATCTAGCCAGATTTGTGTTAGCATCGGGGGATATGACAATCCCCTTGGTGTCTCTGTAATCCTTGTCCCATTAGTAGGTAAGGTAGGATATATGGTGCCAGGGTCAAGCATTCTCTAAGGTGTCTCTTTTCTCCAGGTACTTCCCTTAGAACAATATCTACATAGCTCACCATAGGTTAGAAGAAGACTGACGAAGGAGTTCTCTCTATATCGCTCATATTTCACTATCTTGTCTTGAAAGCCCAGGGGTTAAGTATAGATTTGGGTTAGTCTGATGCACTCTTTCTCCTAGTGGTAAAAATATAAATAACGATACTCTGGAATATCTCTCGGGTGAAGTTCTCACCGATATCCGTGTGCTTGCGAATTTCTCTATGTGCATATCTAATATCAACAAGCATTTCTAGCACCATTGCCGGGGGAAAGATGGTCTACTGAGATAACTTTAAATCATGCTTAACCATGTATTATACTTTTATCTTTTTGTTTTATCTCATATTTTCTTTTTCCTTTTCTTTTCTATCCCTATGGATAAACTAAATTCCACGCCTATCTATCAATTCCCTGCACCCATCAGCGTAAGCTTAGAGCCACTAGAGGCCATGATTTTCACATCTAGCTATGAGCTACGCCGATGTTTGGTTGCAATAGGTCAAAGCCAACCCTTTTCTATAGCTAGAGTCATATCTTCTAATCAAGAAGGTAATGTACCCAAGGTCCTATCTTCTGATCAAGTAGATAATGAACTTTTAGCTACACTTAAGAAATCTTTTAATCTTACTATAAATTTAGGCTTAGACCTACAAGACCTTGTTCTTCAACATCTTTATACGAGTCTTGTTAATACCATCTTTGGAGGAGTTTTCCTTTCTTTATCCGTTAGTAAGGTGAGGTTTGTCCTTATTATTAGTGGACACACCCCTTGCACTAGCCTTCATGATGAAATCCTAGAGGTAGAGAAGGAATCATCCCTTAAACTAGAAGAGGAAGTTTTCATAGCCACTTTGCAAATGTTCCAATCCCTTTGAACGACAGTTAGAAATACTCAAGGATGGCATGTCAAGTGATGCCATAGAAGGAGAGCGAAGCCACTCTAATCCTCTCCCCTTCTATGCCCACATTAGATATAGAATACAAACCCATCTCTAAACCCATCCTTGACCACTATGGCTTGTACAATGCTCTTTCTCCTAAACCACTTGATGATTCTAGAAATCCATCTAGATATCCCATGCATAGGAATCATCAAGACCATATAGAAGATCGAGAAGAGCAACATTCATGGCTAGAGAGCATTAAAAACCTATTTGCCATTGCCATTGAATGGATAGCCAACGCCTTAGATAAGATCAATTCAAGAGATGACCCAAGGGAATTTTTGGGCATATATGTCAAGTCACCCTTGGAAGTAGAAAATGATGGAGGCTTCAATGAGCAAAGAAGCTACTTCATCAACACCCCATCTATCCTTACTCTTATGAAAAATCTCCTGACTTACTTAGTCTCTCTAACATTGCCCCACATGAGATCTTCAACCCCCTCATGCTCCCTATTCCTAAAGTTTTTGAAAGGGTGGTTGTAGACACATATATTTATCATAAATATTGTAGATCTCATATGGTGAATTTTGAGAGTAGTGCACTTAGGTTGGTGTTGGAAGGGAAACCACTTCACCAAACCACACCTTGAAGTTTTCCCAAGAGCAAGCTTAATGTCCTAAAACAAACACAGTTTAGACCATGACATGTGTTCAAGTTTCTACTGTGCTTCCCTTGTTAATTGAGCATAGAATTATAATTGTGAAAATATTCCTTTAGGTATCCTTGTCATGAACCTTACCAGGTTTGGAGCAAAAGATCAAAGGAGTGACAAATGCAAGGTATGTCCAACCAATCATTATACAATATTGAATTACTTTCACCCAATCTTGATTTTTGCAAAATTCAAGCTTGGGGGCTATACTTACATACATACATCTCTTGCCATGTTGCTACATCATCTTGGTTGTACCTACTTTAAAGATATGCTCAATTTGCAAAACAATAATCATGCTCTTTTATCACTGTTTGAGTAAACATATATAATGCTTTCATGTCACCTTTGTTTGCTATAGTATATGTTTAGGTTTGGAGTAGTTTCATACATCTCTTAAATTAAGCATGGTGCCTAGTTTAGGAGTAGTGATCTTACTCTCAAAGGCTTTTAATTGTGCATGATTAAAATGCCTTCTTGAATCAAATTAGACGTGGTGTCTAGGTTGATTTTTGAGCCGATAGTATGCTATAGTAGATATTAGATATTTTGTTGGACTAACCCCTACATGAAAGGTTTTAATGCCAAAATGGGAAAGTCCTGAGGTAAACTCACACTGGTGATGAAGAGAGGCATGATAATTTTGCACAAGGGAGACTCAACGCACTCATAGCCAAGAATAAAGATGGGTGCCACAAAACATGATCCACGATCAAAGCACTCACTCCATGGAGTTGCATCCTCTTGTCAATCACTACTTATCAGGAATCAAGAAAAAATTGACAAGAGAAGAGCATGCACGTGTTGCACTCTCACCTCTCAAGTTGAGAAGCTAAGACATGAGGAAGAAGGTCATCCCCTCCAGATTATCCAACCAAGTTCTTCCACATCTCATGCTCCCATCGCTCCACACACTGGTTTGCAATCTCTAAATTCACTATTACTTTATTTCTATAAGTTTGAATTGATTCATAATGCCTATATTTGAAAATGAAACATAAGATGGGTATGTAAAATCAATCCTTTAGAAAGAAGTAATTGTGAATACTAAATGCACTATGCTAAGTATGATCAAGCAAGTTCCTTTTTATAGCATAGAAAGTGACCCTTAGCTGTGTTACAACAATGCCCATGTCATTACTTGTATATTCCTTCGGGTATGTGTTGTCCACTAATGATTTGTAGGAATAAAATAATAAGAAGAGCTAAAGGTCCAAACACAAATTAGACAGAGAACAAACAATGGCATAAGAAAGGAGTGCAACATAAAAGACAGTTGGTGGATGAACAAGACATGTGACTAGCCAAGTAAGGAAAGCTTCCACAAGACGTTAGGGCTTCAACATGCTTCAAATATTAAAGGTAACATCTCTAGGTAAGTGATCATTACTTCCATAATAACCTCCTTGATTCTAGCATGCATATAAGTAGCGAGCCAAACATGATTTTAGTTACAACCTCATTTGATCCAATCTAATTAACTCAACATGTTTAGTTCTTTATGCTTGTTCCTAGCATCACTTTGATGGCCGCATAGCCTTTAACTCAATGATCCGGAATGTTGTGCATCCCATCTTTGGAAGATGATAGTTATAATCATAAAGTTATATGCATAGGTAGACTATTCTTCCTTGAGGTTGAGTAATCTGATTTGCGAAATGTTTTAATGCCACATTCTTGCTCATTGTTTGATGTTATCGCCCATGTTTTGTCGACGAAAGCTGGTCGGCAGTCTACCTTGGGGTATACCCACGGTAGTAGTTTATCGGTAGACGGTGCGCAAACTACGAACTCGATGGTGACGCAAGACACGGACAAGCTTTTTATCCAGGTTCGGCCGCCGAGTTGGCGTAATACCTACGTCCTGCGTCTTGTTGTATTGATTTGTGTTGAGAGAATATGATGTCCCCTAGGGGGGTCCCTTGCCCCTCCTTATATAGTCTGGAGGGCAGGGTTACAGATCTGGAAACTAATCCTAGTCGGTTACAATTGCCATGGATAATTCGATATCAATTCCTATTCTAACCGACTAGAATCCTGCTTAATCTCCACATCTTGTTTCCTTGCGCGAAACTCCAGGTTGTCGGATCAAGCCTTGAACTCGTCTCGTAATGGGCCAAGCCTCCTGGCGGAAGTCTAGCCGTAAGGGTATAGGGGTTTATACCCCCACAGCTAGTCCCCGAGCACCATGTATTGTGATGTAACACGCCGTCTTGAGCTTCTTTGATCAGTGAGACTTGACGTCTTCAATAAGTGGGAAAGTCGCCCAAACAGTTGCAACAGTATTTTGACCAACTCAAAAAACAGTTGATCAACATTGACATCGAAGAAGCAGGTTGTTTGAAGAATGCATGGTGCTCTTAATTAAAAAAGATTTCTTTCCTGCTGAAGTGTGCCCACTTTACTTTTCTGAAAAGTATAGACCTCAAAATAGCAAGCATATTCACCGCAAGATGAAGTGTGCCCACTTAGTCCCCGAGCCTGGTAGTAGGTGACGTAGACACGTGGTGCCAGGGTCAAAAGAAAAGTTCTTAAAGAAATTCTGAAACTGAGATGCATCGCCAGATGCATCGTACCGATGTAGTCTCCGAGCTTGCTGGAAGGCGAAGTATGAGCCTTGTAGCAAGGTCTAAAAAATTGAATTTACCAGTCCCCGAGCATATCATGCTCGTCTACAATTGAATAGACTAATCGACCAGTCTCCGAGCATATAACGCTCGGTGGTCGGTACAGTCCCCGAATTCTCATGGTGGGCTGGTCGACCAGTCCCTGAGCGTATAGTGCTCGGTGGTCAGTGCAGTCCCCGAATTCTCAAATTGGTGGGCTGGTCGACCAGTCCCCGAGCGTATAGTGCTCGGTGGTCGGTGCAGTCCCCAAGTTCTTAAATTGGTGGGCTGGTCGACCAGTCCCCGAGCGTATAGTGCTCGGTGGTCGGCACAGTCCTCGAGCACGGCGTAGGGACCGACGGACAAGTCCCCGAGCGTGGTTGGGAACGTAAACGTGCTCGGTGGTCGGCACAGTCTTCGAGCATAGCATAGAGATTAGTCGACAAGTCCCCGAGCGTGGTTGGGAACGTAAACGTGCTCGGTGGTCGGAGCAGTCCCCGGGCACAGCGTAGGGAATAGTCGACGAGTCCCCGAGCGTAGCTTGTCGACTGGGCCAAACCCCTGAAAAATAAATATAAATAATAGGTAGTACATGATGTATAAATAAACTTTAGATAAAAATCAGTACTGAGATAAGTTTTAGATTTTTTGTTATAAAATTAGCACAAGTAGTTAATTCATCCTAGAGCTTGTACCAGCTCTGGTCTAGCCAACAATCAGCATGAGGTGCGGAACCTAGACACGCGTGGGATTGCCAGCCTCGCCAGAGAGCTACTGCCGACCACCCGGAACGCAGAGGGCGGATCTCGTGCACGTGTAGGGAGGAGTCGGAGACAGTACCGGCTCTGGAAAGCTCGTGTAGTAGAAAAAAACTAGTGTGGCTAAATAAAAAGTTGTTTTTGAAGGATAATAAAAAATATTATGCCAAAAATAAATAAGATATTAGAAGTGTACTTATCTTTGGATGAAAGTCTAGTCGGTGACGACAAAATTGTCCGGCTCTCGAGCTTTTCGACTTGTCATGACGGTGGTCGCTGTTGTCGTAGCGTCGTTCTTCGCGGCGATTATTATTGCGACTGGTGGTTAGAGCAAGTAGGCTAAACAATTTGGTCGATGGCCCGAGCAGGTCGGTGTTGTCGATCTGCCTCCCTTTGTAGCAGGGAAGCGGGTGACGCGTTGTCGGCGTGGTCGGAGACGTTGCTGGAGTAGTCGGAGTCGTAGCCAGCGTGGTTGAAGCCGCCACCGACGTCGATGAAGAAGTGGTTGGCGCAGATCGGATCTACACCTCCTCCGTGGTCATGGCGGTGAAGTTGTTGAAGCTGACGGTGAACGTGAAGTCGCCCGCCATGGCCGCGAAGTCAGGGATGATGGCCATCTTGTTCGTCGGAAGAGCTGTACGCACACCCCCTACCTGGCGCGCCACTGTCGACGAAAGCTGGTCGGCAGTCTACCTTGGGGTATACCCACGGTAGTAGTTTATCGGTAGACGGTGCGCAAACTACAAACTCGATGGTGACGCAAGACACGGACAAGCTTTTTATCCAGGTTCGGCCGCCGAGTTGGCGTAATACCTACGTCCTGCGTCTTGTTGTATTGATTTGTGTTGAGAGAATATGATGTCCCCTAGGGGGGTCCCTTGCCCCTCCTTATATAGTCTGGAGGGCAGGGTTACAGATCTGGAAACTAATCCTAGTCGGTTACAATTGCCATGGATAATTCGATATCAATTCCTATTCTAACCGACTAGAATCCTGCTTAATCTCCACATCTTGTTTCCTTGCGCGAAACTCCAGGTTGTCGGATCAAGCCTTGAACTCGTCTCGTAATGGGCCAAGCCTCCTGGCGGAAGACTAGCCGTAAGGGTATAGGGGTTTATACCCCCACAGCTAGTCCCCGAGCACCATGTATTGTGATGTAACACGCCGTCTTGAGCTTCTTCGATCAGTGAGACTTGACGTCTTCAATAAGTGGGAAAGTCGCCCAAACAGTTGCAACAGTATTTTGACCAACTCAAAAAACAGTTGATCAACATTGACATCGAAGAAGCAGGTTGTTTGAAGAATGCATGGTGCTCTTAATTAAAAAAGATTTCTTTCCTGCTGAAGTGTGCCCACTTTACTTTTCTGAAAAGTATAGACCTCAAAATAGCAAGCATATTCACCGCAAGGTGAAGTGTGCCCACTTAGTCCCCGAGCCTGGTAGTAGGTGACGTAGACACGTGGTGCCAGGGTCAAAAGAAAAGTTCTTAAAGAAATTCTGAAACTGAGATGCATCGCCAGATGCATCGTACCGATGTAGTCTCCGAGCTTGCTGGAAGGCGAAGTATGAGCCTTGTAGCAAGGTCTAAAAAATTGAATTTACCAGTCCCCGAGCATATCATGCTCGTCTACAATTGAATAGACTAATCGACCAGTCTCCGAGCATATAACGCTCGGTGGTCGGTACAGTCCCCGAATTCTCATGGTGGGCTGGTCGACCAGTCCCTGAGCGTATAGTGCTCGGTGGTCAGTGCAGTCCCCGAATTCTCAAATTGGTGGGCTGGTCGACCAGTCCCCGAGCGTATAGTGCTCGGTGGTCGGTGCAGTCCCCAAGTTCTTAAATTGGTGGGCTGGTCGACCAGTCCCCGAGCGTATAGTGCTCGGTGGTCGGCACAGTCCTCGAGCACGGCGTAGGGACCGACGGACAAGTCCCCGAGCGTGGTTGGGAACGTAAACGTGCTCGGTGGTCGGCACAGTCTTCGAGCATAGCATAGAGAGTAGTCGACAAGTCCCCGAGCGTGGTTGGGAACGTAAACGTGCTCGGTGGTCGGAGCAGTCCCCGGGCACAGCGTAGGGAATAGTCGACGAGTCCCCGAGCGTAGCTTGTCGACTGGGCCAAACCCCTGAAAAATAAATATAAATAATAGGTAGTACATGATGTATAAATAAACTTTAGATAAAAATCAGTACTGAGATAAGTTTTAGATTTTTTGTTATAAAATTAGCACAAGTAGTTAATTCATCCTAGAGCTTGTACCAGCTCTGGTCTAGCCAACAATCAGCATGAGGTGCGGAACCTAGACACGCGTGGGATTGACAGCCTCGCCAGAGAGCTACTGCCGACCACCCGGAACGCAGAGGGCGGATCTCGTGCACGTGTAGGGAGGAGTCGGAGACAGTACCGGCTCTGGAAAGCTCGTGTAGGAGAAAAAACTAGTGTGGCTAAACAAAAAGTTGTTTTTGAAGGATAATAAAAAATATTATGCCAAAAATAAATAAGATATTAGAAGTGTACTTATCTTTGGATGAAAGTCTAGTCGGTGACGACAAAATTGTCCGGCTCTCGAGCTTTTCGACTTGTCATGACGGTGGTCGCTGTTGTCGTAGCGTCGTTCTTCGCGGCGATTATTATTGCGACTGGTGGTCAGAGCAAGTAGGCTAAACAATTTGGTCGATGGCCCGAGCAGGTCGGTGTTGTCGATCTGCCTCCCTTTGTAGCAGGGAAGCGGGTGACGCGTTGTCGGCGTGGTCGGAGACGTTGCTGGAGTAGTCGGAGTCGTAGCCAGCGTGGTTGAAGCCGCCACCGACGTCGATGAAGAAGTGGTTGGCGCAGATCGGATCTACACCTCCTCCGTGGTCATGGCGGTGAAGTTGTTGAAGCTGACGGTGAACGTGAAGTCGCCCGCCATGGCCGCGAAGTCAGGGATGATGGCCATCTTGTTCGTCGGAAGAGCTGTACGCACACCCCCTACCTGGCGCGCCACTGTCGACGAAAGCTGGTCGGCAGTCTACCTTGGGGTATACCCACGGTAGTAGTTTATCGGTAGACGGTGCGCAAACTACAAACTCGATGGTGACGCAAGACACGGACAAGCTTTTTATCCAGGTTCGGCCGCCGAGTTGGCGTAATACCTACGTCCTGCGTCTTGTTGTATTGATTTGTGTTGAGAGAATATGATGTCCCCTAGGGGGGTCCCTTGCCCCTCCTTATATAGTCTGGAGGGCAGGGTTACAGATCTGGAAACTAATCCTAGTCGGTTACAATTGCCATGGATAATTCGATATCAATTCCTATTCTAACCGACTAGAATCCTGCTTAATCTCCACATCTTGTTTCCTTGCGCGAAACTCCAGGTTGTCGGATCAAGCCTTGAACTCGTCTCGTAATGGGCCAAGCCTCCTGGCGGAAGTCTAGCCGTAAGGGTATAGGGGTTTATACCCCCACATGTTTAGATAGAGCAAAACATATGAATATTATCTTTATCTCATTCAATGTGCCTAAGGCTAGAGAATAATGAACAAACCTTTTGGTTTTGTTGGTGTTTTCCACCAACAGGGCCCATGCACTTGATCTCTGCCTTGTCTCTATGAGCAGGTACACTTCAAGCAAAACATGGAGGAGTTTTACAACTCCCAGACTCCACCAAGTGAAGGACCTGGATCTACGAGCACAAACACACTGACCAGGATGCTGCCAACGCCGCACTTCGAACTGCTGGACAAACGAAGCACATGGGTGACACCGTATCAAGAGGTGCAGACGTCAAGATCCACACCTAAATCAAATGACACACCTAAAGAATGAACATGGTGAGAAGTCTTGTTCAGAAGACTTAAAACATTGAATCCTCGCCGAAAGGTAAAATCGATAGTTATCCATATTTATCCTTTCTGCATTCCCTTTTTCCTTAAATTATTTACTTTCCTTAAATAGCTTGTTAGTTAATCATGCTATCTTGAAAAGAAATTAAAAATGTTAAAAACAGTAAGCCCCATGCGAGTATGCTCATGGCATAAAACCCATAAGTACATTCACTGTGGTGGCGTAAAAATAAAAATATTCCTGTCCTATAAATATGAAAATATAAAAATAAATTTATGATCCTACCAAATAGAGTAATATTTATTAGAGGAAGCTCAACATGATAACGGCTAAGAGATTTTATGCTAACACTTAACCAGTTCCACAAAGCTTTGTTGTCTATTTGAGCTCCACAGAATTCAAGGATCAAAGAAGACTAAGCAGACGGAGGACATCCTAATCGCTGTCAGGGTGCTGCCGACATTCAAATACACCTCCGCCACCTGCTAGCTACATCAGAAGAAATTACGTCAAAATCCAGCTTGGGGGAGAGCACCCCTATTTATCTAGCTAAGTGTTCTACTCATGTTTATACTTTAGTCAAATAATAAAAAGATGCATAGTCATAAAAACCCAAATAAATATTTTTGTGCTTATATATATATCTTTGCTTAGTTTGCTAAATAAATAAATGAATAAAGTTTGCTATGAACCCTCATGATAAGCTCTCACATAGAACTGATGAATAGTTGCTCTGCCATGACTAGTTCTCAAAATTGAAATCTCTCTCAAGTTTAGACATGACTGTTATTAATTAAGATTTGCTCTAAACCAGAACTTGTGGGAAGAGTACTTGATCTAAAGTCTAAGTCGTTAACGAATACGATATGGGAAGGTTGAGCTGTTGTTTATCTGTTCCTAGAGATGCTAAAATTTTAGAGAATTTTATCTTTGAAAATCTTTAAAATGTTGCATGATGAGTTTCTATATGATGAGAGTTTAAAATCCTACCACAGTCATATATACATGCTTATTAGACTATGAACCATACATTTACTTTTTACTACTTATGAGCGTTGAGTGTGGTCAAGCTGTGTAGACCGTTAGGAGCTTGTCATATGGTTAAAATCAAGATTCACTTGCACGTTCACTCATACATGTTGCTTCTACTCTGGAAGTACACATCCACATACATCCACTCATTTCCTTATCCAGATTCACCCAAAATTATCTACTCCTATCTAGGAGAGAATAGCCAAAAACATTATCCTATCTCTGTTATTCCCCATGAAATAAATGCTCAAGATATTTTGGTTACTACCACTTGCTACATTATTTCAGGTGGGTGAGTGCTCTGAAAAAAAAAGTGAATACGAGGAAATAAAAAGGGGCAAGTGCTTGAAACCTCGAAAAAAAAGATAAAGTGAGACGAGAGGTAAAAATGGACAAGTGTCCGACAGTAGAATTAAGGGTACAAAATACCCACCTGAGAGAAAAAGAAAAGATAGAGCATCTCATTCTCAAGAGTTTCCAAGAGCAAGAAAGGTATGTATCCCCTCAAAAGAGCCAAAGTAGAATTAGACTTTCACCATTATTTTCACCATTATCACCATTCATTCGCCACACATGCACATCTTGATTTCACTTATTGACTTGTTCTTCTGGATCTATGGTTTGACTATGCAATAAATGTCTTGTAAGTATGTATTAGCTGTCTCCCACCTATGAGCTCCAGATATCAAAACCTTATTAGAGTAGGGTGAGAGAGAAGGCAATGCCACTATGCCTCATAACAAAAATACCACATACTTTGAGAGAAGACATATACCATTACTTCCTTGGTAAGGATCCAGAAATACCACAAAAGAGAGACTAGAGAGAGTCATACAAGGAATCTCTGAGTTTTATTTGAAAATCTGCAAAAACTCTAGAGCTATAGTTAATCGAAGAACAAGAGACATGGCGCTTGACTAGACCGTTCTATCTTTTAACTACTCAAGACACAAGTGACGGTTGCAAGCCCCATGGCGGAAGGAAAAATGAGTAACTTTAAATCTTAACATTTTACCCTAACTCAGAGATGATATCTTGTTTGAACGCATGTGTACCTTTAAGGCATGAAACCACTGCAGAAACTCTTGAGTCCATCCTTGCTCAGGGACGAGCAAAGGTTAAGCTTGGGGGAGCTTGTTGATGGTCCTTAATGCTCACATTTAATCTCAACTGATCATGGAAAAGGACCTATATGCAACCATGTACCTAGACTTAGGGTTTTATCGGACAGAATTCCACGAGTTTTGGTGTTTGTCTATTTCTGCAGGTGTTATCAGGAAATATGGAGGAAAGGCACACACGTCGGGTTTACATAGAGATATTAATGTGTGCGCCAATTTTCTATTATCTAGAAGACTCCAGAAGCCACAGGAACGAACGGGAGGCCGAGCGGGCCCGGGGGCAGGGCGCCCGCCCTCCCCCCTTAGGCGCCCGCCCTAGCTCAGCAGCCAATCAGGCTGAGTCTTGAGGATTATGCTCCAACGCCTTTGAGGATCAAGGAAAACCGTGCGATTAAGGTCGGTTTGATCCGACGGCCCACATTCATTTGGAGGGGCTATATAAGCAGGCCCCTTGGCCCCTGGAGGAGATATCTCTTCTATAGAATCAAAGCTAGAGTTTCAATTATTCATCCAAGTAGGGAGGATCCCTCTAGTTCATCTAGTTCTAGTTCTAGTTTATCTAGTTCTAGTTCTAGTTAATTCTAGTTGTAATCTAGAAAATAGGGAGAGAGAAGAGGAGAGCGGAGGAGGAGCCGGATCTGTCGGATCTTCCTCAACATTGTACTTTTGAAGCAACTGGTTCGTTCTTCATCGTTCTCCAAGTTCTTCAATTCATAATTCCTGAGTTCTTTAATTACTTTTTATTTATATTCAAGTTATTTATTGGATTCCCGCTTGCATCAAGTGCTCTAGTCTTTGCAACGCTAGAGTAGTAATTAATAGATTAGACGTGGTGTTTAGTCTTGCAATTACCCGGAATTGCACCCAATCCTGCGGATTGTTGTGGTAACCCTAGGGTAGTGACAGCCCTAACGGTCGATGTATTCCACCTCGTTTGGATCGGTGTTTGTAGGACCGTAGTCAGAGCTTCCTAGCCCCCTTATCATCTCTTTCTGTGGTTAGTGTTCTGATGTCCCGAAATAAATAATCTTTGAAGTAATTCTTGATTCTTAGATCAACTAGAGAACTCTCAGGAAACTTCCTCTCTTCCCACCAAAAATAATTATATAGTTATCCTTGGGCGATCTTGAATCTTAAATAGTGCACTCACGTTCCCTGTGAAAAATCGATACTCTAGAATACTCCCGGGTGAAAGCTACATCGGTATCCGTGCACTTGCGGATTTTTTCTGTTTGCGTTTAAAATACCCAATAGAGGGGTCCCATGAATGGATCTGTCTCTTTAGGGTTTTAGCAACAAGAGAGATTGAGAGAGTATAGGGTGTGGATAGAAGTGGAGGAAGCCCGGCCTATCGGTGTCTTCTTCCTTATATCTATGGGATCAAGTCTCCTAACCCGAGGCTTGGTTCTGAATCATTCGGCAATTCGACTTCTAATACTAGTGAGTTATTGTACTTATTGTTCTTTGGTTTATGGGTTTACTTTATTCGCTTTGCATTGGGAATAGAGTAATCATTTGTAGCGTAAGTGTGGTGCTTGGGTTACGAATACTCATAGATACTCCCTATCTAGCCGGATTTGTGGTGGCATCGGGGGACGTGGCAATCCCCTTGGTGTCTCTGTAATCCACGTCCCATCAGGAGGTAAGGTAGGATATATGGTGCTAGGGTCAAGCACTCTCTAAGGTGTCTCTTTTCTCTAGGTATTCCCCTTAGAACAATATCTACACAGCTCACCATAGGTTAGAAGAAGACTGATGAAGGAGTTCTCTCTATATCGCTCATATCTCACTATCTTGTCTTGCAAGCTCAGGGGTTAAGTATAGATTTGGGTTAGTCTGATGCACTCTTTCTCCTAGTGGTAAAAATATAAATAATGATACTCTAGAATATCTCCCAAGTGAAGTGCTCAATGATATTTATGCGCTTGCGGATTTCTCTATGTGCATAACTAATATCAACAGCTAATACAAGTAGTACTCAAGTGCAAGATCAACAAGCTAGTACATGATCTCATGATCAACCAAGTGCATGTAATCAAATGAAAATACTCCAACCAACAAATATTGCAAGAGATCATCCATTGGATTATATTATTGGTGATATTCAAAGAGGAGTGCAAACTAGATCAAGACTAGCATCATTTTCTGAGTATTTAACCTTTGTGTCTCACATTGAACCAGAGAAGATTGATGAAGCTTTGATGTTAATTGGGTTAATGCTATGCATAAATAGCTTAACAACTTCAAGAGAAATCAAGTATGGGAGTTAGTCGAAAGGCCTAGCGATCACAATGTCATTGGCACTAGATGGGTCTTTCGCAACAAACAAGATCAAGAAGGGATAGTTGTAGGAAACAAAGCAAGATTGGTAGCACAAGGCTATACTCAAGTTTAAGGTCTTAACTTTGATGAAACATATGCCTCGGTTGCAAGATTGGAAGCAATTAGGATCTTGTTAGCCTATGCTTGTGCACATGACATCAAGCTATACCAAATGGATGTGAAGAGTGCATTTCTTAGTAGCTATATCAGTGAAGAAGTATATGTTGAACTAACTCCCGGTTTTGAAGATGACAAGAAACCCAACGATATTTACAAGCTAAGAAAGGCATTGTATGGATTAAAGCAAGCACCTAGAGTATGGTATGAGAGATTGGGAGATTTCTTACTCTCTAAAGGGTTTAAGATGGGCAAGGTTAACACCACTCTCTTCACCAAGAAGATTGGCAAGGACTTGTTTGTGTTGCAAATATATATTGACGATATCATATTTGGATCCACCAATCAAGAATTTTCTGAGGAGTTTGGAAACATGATGGCTAACGAGTTTGAGATGTCAATGATTGGAGAACTTAGCTACTTCCTTTGTCTTCAAATCAAGCAATTGAAGACTGGCACATTTGTGAGTCAAGGCAAGTACATAAAAGACATGCTCAAGAAGTTTGGTATGGACGATGCAAAATCAGTTAGCACTCTAATGGCAACAAATGGAAGCTTAGATAGTGATGCAAGTGGAAATATGGTGGATCAAAAGTTGTATAGATCTATGATTGGAAGCCTACTCTATGTGAATGCATCAAGACCGGATGTCATGTTTAGTATATGCATGTGTGCAAGATTCCAAGCCTCACCAAGAGAGAGTCATTTGAAAGCAACAAAAAGAATATTGAGGTACTTGAAGCATACACAAAATGTTGGTTTGTGGTATCCCAAAGGTGCAAAGTTTGAACTTATTGGATATTTTGATTCGGACTATGCGGGATGCAAAGTTGAGAGAAGAAACACATCAGGTACATGTCAACTATTGGGAAGATCACTTGTCTCATGGTCATCTAGGAAGCAAAATAGTGTTGCACTATCAACCGCCGAAGCAGAGTATATTGCGGCCGGTAGTTGTTGTGCACAAATTATATGGATGAAGGTCACATTAAAGGATTTTGGAATCAACTTTAAACAAATGCCATTTCTATATGACAATGAAAGTAATGTGAAACTCACCAACAATCCGGTTCAACACTCAAGAACAAAGCATATTGATGTCTGCCATCATTTCGTAAGAGATCGCCAATAAAAAGTGGACATTTGTATTGAGAGTATAGGCACCGTTGATGAACTTGTCAATATATTCACCAAGCCACTTGATGAGAAAAGGTTTTGCAAGCTTAGGAATGAATTAAAAATACTTGACTTCTCAAATATATGTTGCAAAGCAAGGTAAAATGGTTTGACATGCCACTCATCCTTTGCTAAGGACTTGTTTAGTGCATCTTGGCATTCCTTACAAAAGGCTCATTCATGAAAATCAAATGAATTTAATGCTTGTATGGTACCACTATTGCTTCTATGCTTGCATTGATCTAGTGGTAGCATATGACATATTTGTGGGTTTGCAATCCTAGTGTTTAATCTAGAGAATGAGCTATAAGTGTTTAACTCAACATGGTATAAGATAACCTTTGTTTGAGGTGTGAAAAAGCTTGTCCTTGGATCAAACCGAGTTAAATATTTTAGGCAAGTAATCTAGATTGAACTAATTTTGGAAAATGATTTCACTTCACATTGTTTCACACTAACCTATCTAAATTTTGATCTCACCTTTTGTTGTTATTGATAACAAAGGGGGAGAGAAATTACAAAGATAAATAACATTGGGGAGATTTGATAAAAGAACGGGATCAATTAAAATTTTAAATCACACAAGTAGGGGGAGCAAGCTCATAAACTTGTATGTTTCATTTGAATGTGCATCACATATGCTTGCTTGCATTCACATTATCTTTAGAAGCTTTCTCTTTGACACCTTGCTTGTGTGGTGTATGCTAATTGTAGGCTTGAATGATGAAATGAAGAACTAGCATGCATAGGTAGTGTAACTAGACTGTTAGTTGTTTCACAAGTGGTACAGAGCCTTGTTTATAATATTTGATCTCATAGGGTGTTCTAGTATTTGTGAATGTCTAGTCACTAATGGTGCTAAGGATGGTGTACATTGGCAACTCCAATTGGTATCATGCTTCAAAGGTCCATTATTACACCTTAACATCATTTGTTAGAAATTGACTCCTATATTTCATATTCAAGCATATGTGCAAGCTTTCAAGTTCAAACTCTTAGCTCATATGTAGGGGGAGCAATTACTACCAATTTGGGTTTATGAAACTTGTCCATAACCTTTGCACATGGTAAAATGCTTGGGAAAGCAACATGAATCCAAGAAAATTTTATTAAAAATCTTTGTAAATGGGTTGTCATAAATTACCAAAAAGGGAGAGATTGAAAGCCCTAGTTTGGTTTTAGATAACTGATGAAACCCTAGTACTAACCTTCATGCTAAGTGTGTAGATTAGATAAGGTTGGTACATGCCAAGTGATAGAGCAAGAGATGATCACGGTGATGATGGTGATGACCAGAAGATGATCAAGTGCTCAACTTAGAAAGGAAGAAAGAGAAAAACAAAACGCTATAGAGATCAAGGCAAAGGTATTGCTTAGGGTTTTGATCTTGGTGATCAAGACACCAAAGAGGGTGTGATCACTTTTTTGATAGATAGCCATACTATAAAAGAGGGGAGTTCTTTGGTTGGTTACCAAGTTCCACTAGGTGTCATTGTTCATGTATATGCATTTAGAACCTAGTGAGATAACTTAAATCCTTCGAAGAAAATGATTGTGAAAATGCTAACATACTTGCACATATTGGTACACACATTGTTGTGTTGGCACACTTTAAGAAGGAGGTAGAGTTTGAAGGGTAGAGAGGGGACTTTTGAGAAAATGAAATGCATATTTTTTATTGCACCGGTGAAAAATTTGAAAAGTTGCAGAAGTGTTTTTCACTGAGAAAACACTCACTGGACGCTGGCCACGCATTGGACGCTAGCCCAGTATCTGGTGCATAGTGGCTGAGCAGCACAGGAGAGAAGCATGCATCGGAGCGTCTGATGGGTGAGCATCGAACGCGGCCTACACATTGTTCCTGCATCCGGTGAAGTGTGACGTTAGCATCCGCGCGAGCGAGCCTCTATGGCTGTGAGCGTCGGACGCTAGGGAGCGTCTGGTGTGGCCACGTCAGACACATCTGACGCCCCTACGTGTTTGCAGGGCTCCCTCGAGATGGCGGACTAGAGGGGGGTGAATAGTCCTTTCTAAAATTTATCGCACCGGCTAACCGAAACAAATGTAGAATTAAAACTATCGGTCTAGCCAAGACTACACCCCTCTATCTAAGTTCTCTAGCACCTTGTAAACACTAGTACAGACACATACTGTACAGGCGGCTGAAAACCCATTTCTACTGGCGTTTTTCAGCACCGCTTGCGCTGGAGGCCAGTAGAAATGGGACATTTCTACAGGCGGTAACTAAGAACCGCCTGTGGACTACAGGCGGTTCAGTTATGTCAACCGCCTGTAGAAATCTTTTTCAGAAAATAGGAAATCGGTTTTTTAAAATAGAAAAAAAAAGATTAAAATAGAAAAAAAAGATTTTAATATAGGGAAGGCCCATCGGACATTTCTACAGTCGCGCTTTTTTCGCGTAAAATCGCGTGCTTCGCGGCTGGTGGGATTCGAACCTGAGACCTTGCCCTTGCGCGTAGCCTCCTCTACCACTCCACCTATCACTCACTTGTGTCTATATTAAAGTTTAGTTCCTCACATATTATCACAAACCGAGCATAAATTGATTATTTGAGGCTCTAAATGGATTACAATAGAAAAGTTGTCAACTACAAAGTTTCATAACTTTTTAAGATCTACAACTTTTATATTGGAAGTTTTTCCATCCGAGGTCATTTACAAAATTTGAATTCAAATTTAAGAAATCCAAACGTAGTTTTCGACGACAAGATGATGTCAAATGAAAAAATTATCAACTACAAAGTTTCATAACTTTTCGAGATCTACAACTTTCATTTTGACAGTTTTTTCAAACAAGGTCATTTGAAAAACTCAAAAAAAATAAATTTCAAATTATTTCTACAGGCGGCTTTCTTAACAAACCGCCTGTAGAAATAAGATTTTTACAGGCTGTAGAAATACATGATTTCTACAGGCGGTTTTGTTAGGAAAACCGCCTGTAGAAATATGATTTTTAGTGGCAGTTCCTTAGGACAACCGCCTGTAGAAATACATGATTTCTACAGGCGGTTCAGTTAGAAAAACCGCCTGTGAAAATGCATCTTCATAGACGGTTCGTAGTTCTGACACCGCCCTTTTTACACCACAGGCGTGTGATAACTACAACCGCCTATAGTATAAAAAAGGGGCGTCGGCGTTGTACTCTTTTCTACTAGTGAAAAGATATTAAACAAGACAACAAGGTGCTACCTTAGCAAGAGCTCACCTAACCAATTCTAGAAGCAAGATCACACAAACCTATGCAACTAGTACTTTGCAAACCAGGGGAGCTCCTACACAAACTAGTGAGGCAAATCGCACAAAGCCTACGCTCACTAGCAAGCTCAATAACAAGGCAACAAATCCCAAATTAGAGAGTGCAACTTACTTAGCTACACAAACTAAGCAATGTGACTAACAAGGTTACACAAACCGAATTAGCCACGCAAGGGAACTACTTCTAGCTACACAAGCAAGAAGGTAACTAGCAATCTACACAAGCTAAACTAATTACAAAAGCAACTACACAAGCACAAGTATATAAAGAATGTAAATACAAGCTCGTGTATAGCGAATGCAAACCACCGAGAAGAGTAGACAATATTGACACGGTGATTTTTACCGAGGTTCACTTGGTGCCACCAAGCTACGTCCTCATTGTGGCGATACACCCACTTGATGGATCACGAGCTATTTGGCATTCCAAAGCCAAACCCTCAGTGGGTGCCGAACATCCACTCTCATGATGGGCATCCTCCAAGCCACAAGTGATCCACTAGAGTTGCTCTTCGCGATCCCCGTGGGGTGAGCACCGTACCCCACACAATCTCTTCTCCGGAGCACCAAACAATCTCCTTGTGTGCTTCGATGGAGTCACAAGCCACCAAGCTATCTAGGAGGTGGCAACCTCCAAGAGTTAGAAGCACCACCCGCTTGCAACACGAACACCTAGTGCCACTCGATGCAATCTATCAATGCAACGCACTAGAATTAATCACTTGCTATTGATTCGCACTCTTGCAAGCACAAGTGAGTTAGAGGGTTTCCTAGCACTCCCCAAGCATGGACACTAAGTCCCAAGGGTGCTCAGCACCAGCCAAGGCCAGCCACCACTTCTATTTATAGCCCTAAGGGCTAAACTAGTCGTTGCCCATTTACAAGGCAAAAGTCGTGGGCACCGGACTCACTGTAGGGAGCCACCGGACGCTCAACCCTAGCGTTCAGTGCTTAGGAAACAGCAATGTGTCACTAGCCGTTTGAACTCGACTGTTGCCGCCAACGGCTAGCACACGCTCGTGCCTGACACAGTACCACCGGACGCTCTGCTGGTTCACACCGGACGCGTCCGGTGCTCACCGGACTCGTGCGCAGAGTGCTCCGAAAACCTGTAGGGTCACTGGACACTAACCACCGGTAGCGTCCGGTGCTCACCAGACCCATGCGTAGAGAGGGTCGCAAAACGCCCGCACACCGGACGCTGAGCACCGGACTCACTCCGGTGCGTTCGGTGCACTTTGCTTCTTCTGGTAGACCTGACAGTACACCAGACGCTAGAGGCCAGCGTCCGGTGCCTCCGTGCAGTGCGTCCGGTGAGTGTTTCTCAGTGAGAAACACTCTCGCGACTTCTCCAAATTTCTCACCGACGCAATAGAAAATATACACTTAATTTTCTCAAAAGCGCCGAATTCTACCTCGCAAGCTCGGCGGGAGGGAGAGAGGAACCCAAACCCCTCTCTACCCTAGGAACTCCACCTTCTTTGCAAATGTGTCAACACCACCAAGTGTACACCACCAAGGTGCATGTGTGTTAGCTATTCACAAACATTTTCTCAAAGGAGTTAGTCTCTCAACTTGCCACGCCACTCGATCCTAACACGTATGCAAAGTTAGATCGCACAAGTGGCACTAGATGACCAATATGCAAACAAGTTTTCCCCTCTTGATAGTACGGCCATGTATCCTAAATCCGGTCATAAACTTCTCTACACACCTATGATCGGTGAAATGGAAATGCCCTAGGTTATACCTGTCGGTGTTTTCCCCCCGGGGGGTCACACCAATGAGTAAATTTTGTATGCGTGCTCCCTTTCCCAGATGGTGATGCAAGATGACACAAAGATATCCTGGTTCGGGCAAGAGAAGGCCCTACGTCTAGCGGGGGGGAGAGTTTGTATTATTCTGCACCTAAGTGCTTGTACAGGGGTGAATACAAGCGTGGTATGGATGGAGATGGAGTGAGGTTTCTCTTCTACGTATGGCTCGTGCGTTGTGTTGTGTTGTATCGCCCCCTGTATCCGCTCCCGAACCTCCCCTTTTATAGTTCCAAGGAGAGACCTAGGGTACATGTATAGGCGTCAGAGTAGGGGTTGGTAGAGGTATGGCGCGCTGACCTACTCGAGGCCTTCGTACCGGCGTGGCCTCGAGCCGTCCCGTCTTGGTGCCTTGATCATGATTACGCGTGCCCCTGAAATCTGCTCCTGTGCACCATCCTAGACTGACTTATCTCTTGCATGCTTGTACGTCGCAGTGGCAGATACGTCGGAGTGGTTGTAGTGTCGTCATTCGACGCCTGACTCTTCTCCAGGAAGGAAATGTGCCTACTCGAGGGTCTGGTGTCGTATAATGCCTTGTCAGCCAGAGCGCTGACCTTAGGCGTCTCGAGGGGGGTCTTGATTAGACGTTCCGACCCACTTTCTGTATCCTGCCACGTTCTGGCTCGTTTGGTGGGAAAGGCTGCAAAAAGAATGACGGGACGGGTGCCTGTTCCCTATCACGCTTCCTGTGACTGGCGGGTTAGGTGAGAACGCGACAGACGCATTAAATGCCCTGATTCTCGTTCCCGCGTCAAGCGGCAGACGACGTCCTTGTGCTCGACGCCTTCCGATTCGCTCGAGCCTGTTTCCATATTCGACGGTAGCCTGCGCTCGAGCTCTGGTCGATTCGCAGGACATTCTTTCCGTGTTCGAGGTTATGGCCGTCGAGGACCGTACGCGTGACTGGGTAGAGCATCAAATCGGAAGCCTCGACTTGCGTACGGGCATTCTCGTCATGCATATCAGTTGGGGCACCCCTTACTGATATCCTCGACAGTAGCCCCCGAGTCTCCATTCGAGCGCTTGCGCTCGAGTGGAGGCTATATTTTTGTGGTCGAGGTTCCGTGGGGGCGCGCGAGCGAACCCGTGGGGGTAGCCCCCGAGACCTTGGAGGAGTTTTTGACTCCTTCGAGGCTTATATCGCCTAATTTGCAGAAACGCTCTCGACACCTGTGGTGGAAGGTTTCTGATTGGCTCGTTTTGCGCAGGGGTCTCGACGTACTCTCGATAGAGCGAGCGTCATCTACCCCAGATTGAGCTCCTAGCTGGTGATCCAAGTGAGAACCTATGCCCCTTTCGAGGGGGTCAGCTGCAGCCTGTGGGCGTTCTCATAAAGCGGGGTCGACGTGGTCGGGGATGCTGGTCTCGTTCGATAGAGTCCAGTGGCTCGATGCCTCCCTTCGGGGGGATTCCTCTCGACTGTTTCAACCCTACCTTGGACATCCCCAGCGAGTTCTCGAGGCGGGCCTTGATTTTCGACCACTCGCCGGGCATCCCTGACTCTGGTGCTCGAGATCGGCTGTCGAACCCTTTCGGTGGGTCAGCCTGCGACCTCTCGAGACTTTCATGGGTACGTACCTTGGCTTATAGGGGAAGGAAAAAGCTGTGGCGGTACGCCTTTCTACCCGTTGGGCGCGTCTTTTCAGGCGGGAGCCGTTGCGACACTGTATCGGCGCAGAATTCCTAGCGTCCCGTCTATGAGTAGGAAAAAGACCGTTAGGTGGCGCATTTATAGGGGGAGTTACCGTGTTTATCGGATCTGTCCGTTGGTGGGTTGCCGTCTATAAATATCCCGTGGCTTTGCTACCGTTCTTCCTTCTGCCTTCTGCCTCCATTCGTGCCTCAGCTCCCTTGCCCCCTCACACGCACGCACCCTCGAGCACCAGTGAGGTCGCCTTTCTCCCACCTGAAGATGCCTGTGAGGCTCATCGCCGCCGACGACTGGCGCCCGTCGTCGATGACGGAGCGCCGGCTATTGGAGCTTGAGAGGGAGGGACTCCTACGCCCCCGCACGTCGTCGTCGTGGCCAGAGTGGATTGCGCCGGCGGCAGACCACCGGGAGCGAAGGCCGCCCAAGGGCTATGTGGTCTCCTTTGCCAAGTTCCACTACCATGGCTTGGGAGCTCCTCCGAGTCGCTTCATGCGGGCACTCTGCAATCACTACGGGGTGGAGCTCCAGCACTTCTCCCCAAACGCCATCACCGTCGCGGCAGTCTTTGCCGCGGTGTGTGAGGGCTATTTGGGGATGATGCCCCACTGGGATTTGTGGCTCCACCTGTACCGGGGTGAGCTTTTCAATGCTACCACCAGAACTGTTGGTGTGAGGAAACCCGTGCGGGCCGGGTGCCTCAATCTGGTGCTGAAGAACGGCAAAATGGAGAGGCCGCGTGAGTACATCCCGGTGGGATTGTCATCGAACCACGCCGAATGGGACTCCCAGTGGTTCTACTTGCGCAACGATGATGGCCTCCTTCCTGCCTACACCGGCCGCTTAATCTTGGAGCGCCCGGAGAACTGGACGTACGGCGTCGTCCAAGTCCATCAATCGCGGCTCGACCCCCTCCTCGACGCCTTGAAGAAATTACGCGAGGAAGGCCTGACCGCCGCTCTCGTCCTCTCAGCCGTCCATCATCGAAGGGTTCTCCCGTTGATGTCTCGGCCGCTGAGGATGGACGAGATGGGTCGCGGCATTTCGTCCTGGGACCTCGAGGCGTGCCGGATGTCCAACGAGGCTCCAGCGGACGATGTGGTCGCAGCCCGGGTCAGGGTGGCTGTCGCTGGCGACTTCCAGCCGGAGCATGTCAATGGCTTCCCTATGAGGCCTGACGCGGGATCAATCGATCTGGTAAGTTCCTTTCTTGCATATGGCTTCGATTCTGGACTTTCTTCGATCCTTCCTTAAGCTTGTCTTTGCTCTCGCAGGGACCGATCGACGTTCGGTCCTCGAGGCCTCCAGTAAAGGAGGACGAGGTCGACCGCGACAAGCGGCGCTAGTCCGCTAAAAAGCAGAAGTCCGCAAAGGACTCAGAAAAGAAAAAGGAAAAGAGGAAAAATCTCGATCGCCAAGCGTTAGAGGCGCGTTGAGCAAAGTCCAGGCAAAGGGGGGAGCCTGAAGAAGAATCCCCCAATGAGGATGATGGCTGTGATGGTGACGATGATAGCGACGATTCGGAGGGAATGGCGTCCCGTCTCGACCGGATCCTCGATGGGCCTCCTCCGACCGCCGTCGACGTCCCATGGACGGAAGTCCAAAGGGGGGCGCCAAGCGGGTCTCGTGAAAGTCAGCGGAGGGAGACGTCCCCACACCGCTCCCACGCTGACACTCCCTCAGAACCTGTGCCAGGTCAGAATGTCTCCCGCCCCCAGCCTCTTCCCGCGTCTAAGGCGGGCCATCGGGTCAAGTCCCTGACGGCGGGGCCGCTGACTCGCGGTCGCGCTACGGCTTCCAGCAAGGGGGGAATGGATCACAGGAGCGCCAGTCCAGGCATCGGCCAAGTGGGAGATGTCGAGCCGAGGCCGGCGCCTGCTCGAGAGGTGCCTGGAGCCTTGACGCGGGGTAGCTCGAGGCCCGCCGGTCGAGGTACCGGCAGGAGGGTCGCTCTCCCTGTGGGGTAAGGTTTCAATGTCATGATTCCTGTCCTTTTGATGTCTCTGCACTTTCCCAGCTTCTCTTACGCCTCTTCCTCTTTCTCAGGTTGAAGCAGACACTCGAGCAGGCTCAGCCCTCGATGGCTAAAAGGCTCAAGGTGGGAGCGGCCTCTAAGGATTCAAGTTAGCGGTTCATTCCTAACTTTGTGTTAGCTTTGTGTTGGTTATTATGGCAACTGATTTTTTCTATCGGGTGCTTGCAGGCTCCTCCGACCCTCGGCCGTCGACCTGTATCGAGGGCGCTCTGCCTCGCCCGTCGGTGGGGGAGTCCGCCCCGTTGTCGCCAAAGCGGGTTGAGGCACCTCGTCTCCAAGAGCCGGAGGGAGCCCCCGAGCCTCCTCGATCGGGGGTCGAGGCAGATCCTATCACTATAAGTGATGGGTCTGGCGGCGACGGGCCTCCGAGGGACGCCCGCCCTATGGACGAGGAGGTCGAGGCCTCTCCCATCGCGAGATGGACGCCTTGGCCCATCGGGCTCCACTCTGTCGAGGAGCAGAGGAAGAAGGAGAAAAAGGAGCGTGAGCAGGAGACACGGCGACAACCGCATGAGGAGCAACAGCTACAGCAGAAAGAAGGAGAGGAGGGGCAGCCGCCAGCGGGTCCCCAGCTCGAGGAGCTGCTGGAGCAGGACCGTCAACGGGAGCTGCAGGAGCTCCAGGAGCAGCAGCAGCAGAGGGCCCAGTAGTTAGAAGATCTGCTCGAGCCTCCCTCTCACAGTCCACCCCAACTAGTGCCACCAGCGCCGCAAGAGCCTGGAAACAGGGAGGAAAGTCTGCCAGTTTACGGCCCTCCGACCCCGGCGTGGCTCCGTCCAGGGGCGCCCGCTTCAATCCCAACAGAGTCAGGGCGGTCGGACGGTGTGGTGGCGCTCGCCTGTATGATGCGCACCCCCGTTGACCCTCAGTCCGAGATCAGGCGTACGATCTACGGCATGGACGGAATCGCTCCGGGATTCCTCTGGGAGCGTCGATCGTGGGAGGACCGCGTGGTGGCGTACGATCTACGGCATGGACGGTGTGGTGGCAGCGAGACCGGGACCTGGAAGACGATGGATGACGACGGGCGGTTCCCCTACCTTGTCGACTTGTTGCTGCGCCACGGGGGGTCGCTCGAGACAGTCGAGGAGCTCATCTGAGGCGTCCAGGCGCGCGCCGACCAGGAGATGGAGAACTGGTGCCCCGACTGGATCCACATCCTAGCTTCCACCGATCCGTCCGAACCAAACATTTTCTTAGACGACCGGAAGGAGGCCGAAAAGTGGGAGCACGTCGAGGTGCTTCGCCTCTGGATGAAGCATACGGTGGGGCTCCTGTCCGACGTTGTTAACAACGGGCTCGGACTGGCCTACTTTGTAAGTGTTTTCGGACCTTAATCCTTATAGAACGTATGGTTTCATGTTCTAACTACCCAACCGCTGGCTCGCAGGACCTGAAAGAGACCTCTCGAATCAAATCAAGCTTCATCCACGCCACGAGAGGCGGCTGGGAGCAGCTCCCCATTCTCAAGGACAAACTCCTAGAGTCGCAGGAGAAGCTCCTCAAGGCCTACAAGGAGCTTTTGGCGCTTGAGGAGGAGAAGAAGGAGATGGAGGCTACTATGGCTGAGGCTCGAGAGGCCTCGAAGAAAGCGGTGCAAGAGGCCGCGCTTCTGAGGGAATGGGCTATGACGGTCGAGGAGGCTGCGTCCAAGGCTCGGGACGAGGCCTTGACATACTAAAATGTCGCTACTGACCTGGACAAGGAGAAGGGCCTCCTCCAGACTGAACTTGCCTCCGCCCGAGAAAGCTTCCAAAGGATGAAGGTGGAGTGCGTGAATGGCGAGATCACTCGGAGCGCCGTGGAGGAGGCCAAGAAGAAGGCCCTTGAAGATCTTGAGGCTGAGCGGACTCGATCTCGCGGCCTCTCTGACGACGTTGACCGTCTGAAGGGAGAGCTGCTGGAGAAAAATGGAGCCATCGCACAGGCTGGCAAGGTGATCGAGGATCTGCGCGTCGCCAACACCGAGCTGGTGCGCTCCAGTAAAGAGATTGAGAGGGCCAATACTAACTTGGTTGCCATGAATACGGCTCTGGAGGAGAGAATTTGTGGTATGTTTCTACTATCGAGTCTCTTCTCTGAGGTGTGCTTGGTGTTATCTAATTTCTTCGTGTTGGTCTTTGTAGGGCTTAAAGACGAGCTGCTGGCTGCCCAAGTCGAGGCCCATTCCACCAAGGCTCAGCTCGAGGGGGAGGTCGCTTTGAATGGTCAGCTACGGACCGCAATAAACGACCTCTCGGCCTCCTAGGAGCTCGAGCCTGTTGACGAGTCGAGGGAGGAGGCTTGAGGCGACGCATTGGTTGATCAGCTGTGCTACCTAGGTGCAACACTGAGGGATCGAGTGTGGGACGCTCTTCATGTCGGAGTGAAGCGGGCGATGGCGGTAGTCTACTCAGGCTTTTCTTACGACATGGAGGTGGTGTCCCATGGCTTCGTCACCGACATCTCCAAGACTGATGCGGAGAACGAGGAGAGGCTCCACGCCTTGATCGATGACGCAGAGCTCCCTGGGGAACGGTTGGCCAAGCTGTTCGAGCCGGAAGTGCTTCCTCCCGAGACTAGGTCGGGTGCGGACGAGGATGGTGAGGGCCATGATGCAGACTGAGGCCTGTGAGCCTGCTCTACGTGTTAGGGCCCTTTGTATAGTACTTTGTCGTTCTATCTTATGTAATATTATGTTTTTAAGTGAGTTATAAGATCTGTGAATGTTTGCCCGTCTTTCCGCTCGAGGCTCCTTTGTTTCACTTTGCGCCTATGTTTGTATTCCTCGTTTGGTCTTTTGTTTAAGGCGATCTCGATTGCCTCAAGGGTGAGGAAGCGAGTAGAGTTTCCGTAGCCCGGGGGCGTAGGAGTTCTCACGCTCATCGTCTCTCGGCCCTTAAGGGGCTCGAGGTGCCTCTACTACTCGACCGTACGAGGTTTACTGATAGGAATGAAAGAATTACTTGGTTTTTTTGACACTTGGGGGGGGGCACCCCCCTACTAGCCCCCGAGGGGGTATCGACTATGATGGGTCATAGTTGGTACTCCCTTCTAATGTCGAGATTTCGACTCGTGAAAAAGTAAATTACTTGAGGGAAAGATCTTATTCATTCATGCATTCATTCATAAGGCCTTGGTACAGAATGTACATGGGAACGTAAAGCTTTGAAGTTCTAGGGGTAGAATCGACGTAGCTGTTCGATGTTCCATGCGTTGGTGAAGACCGCCCCCTTTTCGTCCGCATGCTTGTACGTCCCTGGCTTCAGTACTTCGGCCACCACATATGTGCCCTCCCAAGGTGGAGTCAGCTTGTGGCGTCCTTGGTTGCTTTGCCGCCCCCGTAGGACAAGGTCGCCCACGTTCAGATCTCTCTTGTGCACGTGCTTGTCGTGGTAGCATCGAAGCTTCTGCTGGTATCTGGTGGAGTTAAGGAGGGCCATGTCTCGAGCTTCCTCGAGTTGGTCGACCGCATTCTCTCGAGTCTCCTTGTTCGACTGCTCGTTGTATGCTTTGAGTCGAGGGGACCCATACTTGAGGTCCATTGGGAGCACGGCCTCAGAGCCGTAGACCATGTAGAATGGGGTGTATTTTGTGGCCCTACTCGGTGTCGTCCTCAAGCTCCATAGGACTGAAGAGAGCTCTTCGACCCATTTCTTGTCGAATTTCTTCAAGCGGTTGTAGATTCTTGGCTTGAGCCCCTGCAAAATCATGCCGTTGGCACGCTCGACCTGGCCGTTAGTTCGAGGGTGGGCCACTGCAGACCAGTTCACACGGATGTGATGCCGATCGCAGAAGTTCTAGAACTTTTTGCCAGTGAACTGAGTGCCGTTGTCGGTGATGATGACGTTGGGAATCCCGAACCGGTGGATGATGTCGGTGAAGAAAAGGACGGCTTGCTCGGAGCGATGTTTGTGATGGGTCGAGCCTCGATCCATTTGGAGAATTTGTTGATGGCCACCAACAAATGGGTGTACCCCCCTGCAGCCTTTAGTAGAGGTCCTACTAAGTCGAGCCCCCACATCGCAGACGGCCACGTGATGGGGATCATCTGAAGAGCGTGGGCGGGCAGATGCGTCCGCTTGGCGTAGAATTGGCACCCATGGCACAAGCGCACGAGCTCGATGGCGTCAGCTACGGCCGTTGGCCAGTAGAAGCCTTGTTGGAAAGCGTTCCCTACGAGGGTCCGCGGAGCAGCATGGTGGCCACAAGCCCCCGAGTGTAGATCCTCGAGGAGTTTTCGGCCTTCTTCTATGGTGATGCAACGCTGCAAGATCCCTGTCGGGCTTCATCGATATAGCTCATTGCCTTCGCCATAGATTATATATGATTTGGCCCGTCGAGCGATACGGCGGGCCTCAGATCGATCTTCTGGTAACTCGCAACGGATTAGGCAGTCGAGGAATGGCGTGCACCAATCGAACGGTCGACTAGGCCGCTGTTCCACCTCCATTACTTCGGCTGCCGCTAGCAGCGCCTCGATGGTGTCCGTTTGCTGGGTGGGGGAGGCTTCGACACCAGCCCCCGAGCCCAAGTCGACGGATGGCTCGTGCAGATCTCTCGAGAATGCGTCAGGTGGGACCGTGCCTCGAGTCGACGTGATCTTAGCGAGCTCGTCGGCCGCCTCGTTGTATCGTCGGGCGATGTGGACGAGCTCGAGGCAGTGGAACTTATCCTCGAGTCGACGGACCTCCTTGCAGTACGCCTCCATTTTCGGGTCATGGCAGTTCGAGGCCTTCGTCACTTGGTCGATGATGAGTTGGGAGTCACCTCGAACGTCGAGGCGTCGGACTCCTAGCTCAATGGCGATCTTTAGACCATTGACAAGGGCCTCGTACTCCGCGACGTTGTTGGATGCGGCGAAATGAATCCTGATGACATACCTCACATGAACGCCCAGGGGCGAGATGAATAGCAGGCCCGGCCCAGCTCCTGTCTTCATGAGAGACCCATCGAAATACATCGTCCACAGCTCTACCTGAACTTGAGCCGGGGGGAGCTGGGAGTCTGTCCATTCCGCGACGAAATCCACCAGGGCTTGTGACTTGATAGCTTTGCGGGGCGCATAAGTGAGGGTATCACTCATAAGCTCGACCGACCACTTAGCGATTCTTCCCGTGGCCTCCTGACTCTGGATGATTTCACCCAAAGGGAAGGACGACACCACCGTGATAGGGTGGCCGAGGAAGTAATGTTGCAGTTTGTGTCGGGCGAGGATCACGGCGTAGATTAGCTTCTGGATCTGTGGATACCGTGTCTTGGTCTCCGAGAGCACCTCGCTGATGAAATAGACTGGCCTCTGGACCGGCAGCGCAAGCCCCTCCTCCTGCCTCTCGACCACTACCGCCGCACAGACGACCTGAGTCGTCGAGGCAACGTATAGAAGCAGAGGTTCTGCGGGTTGGGGTGGGACCAGGACCGGGGCAGAGGTTAGTGTTTTCTTCAGATTATCGAGGGCTTCCTCGGCTTCGGGGGTCCAAGAGAAACGCTCGGCTTTTTTCAAGAGCCGATATAGTGGCAACGCCTTTTCTCCCAACCTCGAGATAAAACGACTCAGCGCCGCCAAACATCCCATGACCTTTTGCACTCCCTTGACGTCTCGGATCGGTCCTATTCTGGTGATCGCCAAGACTTTCTTGGGGTTGGCCTTGATGCCGCGTTGGGAGACTATGTATCCCAGGAGCATGCCTCGGGGGACACCAAAGACGCACTTCTCGGGATTGAGCTTGATCTTGTTGGCGCGTAAGCAACTGAAAGCGATCTCAACGTCCTGAATCAGGTCTCCCCATTGCTTTGACTTGACGACGATGTCGTCGACGTACGCCTCGACTGTCGACCCTATATGTTTGCCAAATACGTGGAGCATGCAGTGCTGGTATGTGGCTCCCGCGTTTCGAAGCCCGAATGGCATGGTTACCTAACAATACAACCCAAAACGCGTGATGAAAGATGTCGCGAGCTGGTCAGAATCTTTCATTTTTATTTGATGGTAACCGGAATATGCATCAAGGAAAGAAAGGGTTTCACATCCCGTAGTAGAATCAACAATTTGATCGATACGTGGTAATGGAAAGGAACTTTCAGACATGCTTTTATTTAAACTTGTATAATCGACACACATCCTCATTTTCCTATTCTTTTTCTTAACTAGTACAGGGTTTGCTAACCAGTTGGGATGGTGAACTTCCTTGATGAATCCGGCCGTCAAAAGCTTGTGGATCTCCTCGCCAATGATCTTGCGCTTCTCCTCATCGAAGCGGCGCAACCGCTGCTTCACTGGCTTGGAACCGGCTCGAATTTCCATGGAGTGCTCGGCGACTTCCCTCGGTATGCCCGGCATGTCCGAGGGACTCCATCCAAACATGTCGGCATTTGCACGGAGAATGTCGACGAGCACGGCTTCCTATTTGGGGTTGAGGTCGGCGCTGATCGTCAGTACCTTGCCGTCGGAGCTGTTGGGGTCGAGCGGGATCTTCTTTGTTCCTTCGGCCGGCTCGAAACTGCCCGCGTGGCGCTTGGGCTCTGGAGCCTCTACGGCCAGGGCCTCGAGCTTCAAGGCGAGTTCAGTGGAGTTCTCGACAGCTTCCCCATACTCGACGCACTCGACGTCGCATTCGTACGCGTGCTCATAGGAGGAGCTGACAGTGATGACGCCCTTGGGCCCGGGCATCTTCAGCTTCAAGTATGTGTAGTTGGGGATAGCCATAAATTTGGCGTAGCCCGGGCGCCCGATGATGGCGTGGTACGTGCCTCGGAACCCCACCACCTCAAAGGTGAGGGTCTCCTTTCTGAAGTTAGCCGTCGTGCCAAAGCAGACCGGTAGGTCGATTCGACCTACCGGTAATGCCTTCTTCCCAGGTACGATACCATGGAAGCCACCAGCGCTTGGTTGGAGCTGCGCCCTATCGATGCCAAGGAGGTCGAGGGTCTCGAGGTAGATGATGTTCAGGCTGCTGCCGCCGTCCATCAGTACCTTTGAGAGTCTGGTATTGACGATGATGGGGTCGACGACGAGCGGGTAGACGCCAGGGGTGACTACCTTGTTGTGGTGGTCGTCTCGATCGAAGGTGATGGGGGTGCTCGACCAGCTGAGGTACTGGGGCACCGCCATCCTTGCAGTGAAAACCTCACAGCGTTCCCTCTTGCGTTGCCTTGCGGTCAGCTGCGTCGACGGCCCACCGTAGATCATGTAGGAGTCGTGGACGGTAGGGAAACCTTCATCGTCCTTGTCGTCCCCCTTGTCGCCGTTCTTCTCTTTCTTTGGGTCGTCGCGGGCATCCTTCTTGAACCCCAGGCCGTCGAAGTGCTTTTTCAGCATACGGCAGTCTTCAAGCTTGTGGTTTGCCCCTCCCTTATGGTAAGGGCAAGGCTCCTTTAGCATATTGTCGAAGATGGCCCCCTCTGGGGGACCTCGAGGCCTTTTGCGCTCCATGGCAGCGACGAGGTCATCGTCGAGGTCCTCCCACTGGAATGGCCGTGTTTTCTTCTTCTTTTTGTTCTTCTTGGGTCCTCGACTGGGGCCCTCATCATCGTCGGCTGACGGCTTGCCTTTCTTTCCCTCACAGCTGAAGAAGGCACCGACCGCTTCTTCCCCTACAGCGTAGTTCGCCACTACGTCCATCAGCTCGTCGACGGTCTGAGGACGATTCCTGCCTAGTTCCTGCACCAGATCTCAACTGGTGGTGCCTGAGACAAAGACCAGGATGACGTCGTGGTCGGGGATGTGCGGCAGCTCGGTGCACAGCTTCGAGAAGCGTCGAGCGTACTCTCGGAGAGTTTCTCCAGACTTCTGCTTGCATTTGCTGAGGTCCCACGAGTTGCCGGGCCGTATGTAGGTCCCTTTGAAATTACCCTCGAACACCCTGACCAAATTGACCCAATTGTAGATCTGGTTGGCCGGGAGCTCCTCAAGCCATCTGCGGGCGGGGTCGGAGAGGAAGAGCGGCAGCTGTCAGATGATGGCTCGATCGTCCCCTCGAGCGCCACCCAGCTGACAGGCTAGCCTGAAATCTGCCAGCCATAGCTCTGGCTTGGTCTCGCCGTTGTATTTTGCAATGCTAGTCGGGGGTCAGAACGGGCTAGGCAGCGGCGTGCTGCGGATTGCCCTGCTGAACACCCGAGGGCCCGGCGGCTCAGGGGCCATCCGATCCTCGTCGTTGTCGTACCTCCCGCCGCGGTGGGCGCTGTAACCGCGCTCTTCTGCGTCCCCGTAACAACGGCGACGATTTTCTTCGATGTCGCGTCGTGCGTCGTGTCGTCGTTGGTTGTCGACGGGGAGGACGAGCGTGGTCTTTTTCCCTCGAGGGGGTGGCTGCTGATGGACTGACACCTCTTTTTCATTCTAGGCTGGCTCATCACGCTTTTCTGTAGCTGCCCCTCGACGTCGGGAGGCCGAGCTTTCCGCTTGCTAAATTGCCGCCACCTGGAGCAGAGTCTGCACCTCGTCTCTGATGCGCCGTGCTTGGGAGTTCGAGGGCTCAGGCATGTTACGCAATAGCATCGTTGCTGCCACAACGTTCTGGCCTGCTCGAGGGAAGCGGCTGACAGGTTGTTCTGGCTCCCCATCCCCGACGATCTGTCGATGTACCTCTCGAGCTCTTCTGCGGACACTTCCGCCAGGCGGGTATGGCAAGTCCTGCTCAAGGATTTGCTCGAGCAGGATGAGGCGCTCACGATCTTTGTCAAGTTTTGTCTTGAGCTCTCGTAGTTGCGCAAGTTGTGCGGCTCTGTCTTCTTGTGGGAGTGGGTCGACCCGTCCGTCGTTCCCAGGCGTCCTGGGGTCTTCCCTTGCTGCAGGGGCTTGACCACCAGCAACGGCGTCTTGTGTCTCGTCGGTGGTTTCCACCGCCCCGTCAATGTGGAAGCACTCCCGAGTAGGGTCGTAGCTGTCGGACACAGAGCCAGAGTCCGGCTCGGCGGCGTAGAAGCATCCGCGTCCTTCCTCGAGCAGCCGCTGCCTGAGGGAGGTAATCGTGTACCGCCCAGGGCCTAGGCGGCGGAGGCCTCGTACCTGCGAGAAGTCTGGTAGCTCGGACGCCTGTGGCCGTGCTCCGTTGTCGCGTGGGAGGACCATTGGTCTTTCCATGTACGTCTCGGCGTTTGGACATATCGTCCTGGCGAGCGATGCCGCAACGTTGTCCAGACTGAACGGCAGCGCCCTTCTTGGGGCGAAGAGCCCTGTGGAAGTAGCGTAGCGGTGGCGGAGAGCGCGCGGGGCGCGTCACCTCCTGTCGTCGTGCGATCCTCGTGGCGTCGAGCCGTCATGCCCACGGTTTCGGCACGTGGGGCTGTCAGCTCCTGTGCCGCCTCCTGCCTGGCATGACCTGTCAGTCGTGACGAGGCAGAAGGGTGATGGTGGTGCTGTCCATGCCTCTTCTTGGGTGGGGAGGCGTGGTGGCGAGGACGTCTCGGAGCCCTCAATCGTGTTGGCGCAACGCGGGCTCCTCCCGGTCCTTTGATCGAGAGCAGGATCATGTCATAGCCGGAGCCAGTAGACATGAACTCGAGACTCCCAAACCAAATCACCGTGGAGCGCGGAATCGGCGAAGTGAGAGTGGCCATCTTGAAAGGAACGAGAAATCGGTGAAAAACACGCAGGACCCCTACCTGGCGCGCCAACTGTCGGTGTTTTCCCCCCGGGGGGTCACACCAACGAGTAAATTTTGTATGCGTGCTCCCTTTCCCAGATGGTGATGCAAGATGACACAAAGATTTATCCTGGTTCGGGCAAGAGAAGGCCCTACGTCCAGCGGGGGGAGAGTTTGTATTATTCTGCACCTAAGTGCTTGTACAGGGCTAAATACAAGCGTGGTATGGATGGAGATGGAGTGAGGTTTCTCTTCTATGTATGGCTCGTGCGTTGTGTTGTGTTGTATCGCCCCCTGTATCCGCTCCCGAGCCTCCCCTTTTATAGTTCCAAGGAGAGACCTAGGGTACATGTATAGGCGTCAGACTAGGGGTCGATAGAGGTATGGCGCGCTGACCTACTCGAGGCCTCCGTACCGGCGTGGCCTCGAGCCGTCCCGTCTTGGTGCCTTGATCATGATTACGCGTGCCCCTGAAATCCGCTCCTGTGCGCTGTTCTAGACTGACTTATCTGTTGCATGCTTGTACGTTGCGGTGGCAGATACGTCGGAGTGGTTGTAGTGTCGTCATTCGATGCCCGACTCTTCTCCAGGAAGGAAATGTGCCTACTCGAGGGTCTGTTGTCATATAATGCCTTGTTGGCCAGAGCACTGACCTTAGGCGTCTCGAGGGGGGTCTTGATTAGACGTTCCGACCCACTTTCTACGTCCTGCCACGTTCTGGCTCGTTTGGTGGGGAAGGCTGCAATAAGAATGACGGGACGGGTACCTGTTCCCTATCACGCTTCCCATGACTGGCAGGTTAGGTGAGAACGCGACAGGCGCATTAAATGCCCTGATTCCCGTGCTCGTGTTAGGCGGCGGACGGCGTCCTTGTGCTCGACGCCTTCTGATTCGCTCGAGCCTATTTCCGTATTCAACGGTAGCCTGCACTCGAGCTCTGGTAGATTCGCAGGACGTTCTTTCCGTGTTCGAGGTTATGGCCGTCGAGGACCGTACGCGTGACTGGGTAGAGCGTCGAACCGGAAGCCTCGACTTGCGTACGGGCATTCTCATCATGCACATAAGTTGGGGGACCCCTTACTGATATCCTCGACAATAACTTTGCCTTGTGCTTTCCATTCCATCTCCTCCAATGTTGATGCAACACATGCACCAACCAATCACCAAATGATATGATCCACTTCATATCATCACGCGACCGTATTGGTTCATCGATCTTGACCTCACTTGCTCTTCATCGTTGCCTCGGTCCATCGGCGCCAAGTCTTGCTCAAGCTTCACCGTCACATGTGGTCCCTCGCTTCAAAGTCTTCGACTTGCCCTTGACTCTTGCAACTGGTCCATTGTGCCAAGCCTCATCTTGATCTTCTCCACCTTGGTCACATGACTCCATGTCATGTCTCATATGCAATGAGCTCCTTCATCATCACATAATCACCTGTGGACTAATCTCCTGTGTATCTCACATAAACACTATTAGTCCACCTAAGTTATCACTCAATTACAAAAACCAAACAAGGACCTTCCAATCTCCCCCTTTTTGGTAATTGATGACAACTCTACAAAGATATGGAAATTAAGCTTTTTCAAGCTAGCACTTCACACAAGTGTAAATTGCTAACTTGGTTTGGATTTTATGCTACTTATCCAACATTTAAGCTCTATGTCAAGATTGTGTCAAGATTTGGATAAGCACCATAAAACCCTACTTAGTGCTAAGGTGTATAGAATAAACCTTTGTAGATCAATACCAAAATCGATATCATTTGAAGCATTCAATGTACACCATCCTTAGCACCATAAGTAGCTAGACGACAAAAACATTAGAAACCCTGTGAGATCAACATTATAAGCAAAGGTCTAGTTTTTACTTTGAAAGCACAAGTCTAGCTACCAACCTATGCATGCTAGTTATCATATCATCAATCAAGTTCTATAACTAGCATACACCACACAAGCATGCATATTGAATTTAAAAACTTATGCAATGCAAGCAAGCACATGAATATGCACAAATCAAATGCAAACAAACAAGGTTCAAGAGCTTGCTCCCCCTACTTGTGTGCTTTTTGTTGACGGTCTTTAAGTATCAAATATAATCAACAAATAAGCAAAGAAAGGGATCCAAATGCAACCGACACCCTGACTTAGGGTTTTATCTCACAGAATTTCACGAGTTTTGGTGTTTGTCTATTTCTGCAGGGGGTTATCAGGAAATATGGAGGAAAGGCCCACACGTTGGGTTTACATAGAGATATTAACGTGCCGCGCAATTATCCAACATCTAGAAGAGTCCAGAAGCCACGGGAACGAGCGGGAGACTGAGCGGACCCGGGGGCAGGGCGCCCGCCCTCCCCCCTTGGGCGCGCGCCCTGGCCTGAGAGCCCATCAGGCTCCGCCTCGCGGATTATGCTCCACCAACCAAAGGGATTAAGGAAAACCGTGCGATTAAGGTCGGTTTGATCCGATGGTCCATATTCATTTGGAAGGACTATATAAGCAAGCCCCCTGGCCCCTGGAGGAGAGGACGTGAGAAATCCTAATTCATTCATCCATCTCGGGAGAAGAAGTCCCTGATCAAGACCTAGAGCCACCACATCAACTAGATCTCTTGTTTAGCATAGCTACATAGGATTAGAACTAGAAGGAGTCAATCTTTGATTGGTTTACGGAACTGTCAAGAGGATTCTTGGTAATTCCTCTACTGTTCTTCATTTGTTCATCTTTGTTCTTCAATATTATGGATATGACTTTGTTCTACTTCAATATATTGATTATGACTTTGCTCTACTTGTTTATATTTGCAAGAGTAAAATACACTAGCGGCCCTTTAACTTGTCAGCCTGTGCCACTTTGGTCCATGAACTTGCAAACCCAAAAAAATGACCCCCGAACTTGTCCGCCTGTGCCACTTTGGTCAATGAACTTGCAAACGCGAAAAAGTGGCCCTAAACTTGTCGACCTGTGCCACCTTGGTCCATGAACATGCAAATACGAAAATAACACCAGCTGCATGGCATTGTTCTGCCACGTGGCCGCCTCTGGTAGGCCATGCATGGCACCCAGCTGATGTCAACACCATAAATAGTGCCATGCATGGCCTCTCATATAGTTTTACCCCTATTTTTCTATTTTGATTATTTTATGCAGGGTAATGTATGAATAGAAGACATCTTCCAGGAAATTTTGTTGACAATCCCGAAGCATTATTTAGAAAAATAAGAGCCAAGCTCAAGAAGAGATCATCAACACTTCAGCACTGTCAGTGTTTTCCCCACGGGGGGTCACACCAACGAGTAAATTTGTATGCGTGCTCCCTTTTCCAGATGGTGATGCAAGAAGACACAGGGATTTATCCTGGTTCGGGCAAGAGAAGGCCCTACGACCAGCGGGGGGGGGGGGAAGTTTGTATTATCTTGCACCTAAGTGCTTGTACAGGGGCGAATACAAGCGTGGTATGAAGCGTGAGAGCCCTACTGCGTATGCGTGTAGTATTGCGTGGTGTTGTCCGTTCTATTCCTGAGTCCCTCCTTTTATAGTTCCAAGGAGAGACCCTGGGTACATGTATAGGCGTCAGAATAGGAGTCAATAGCAGCATGGAGCGCTGACCTACTCGAGGCTTCCGTACCGGCATGGCCTTGAGCCGTCCCGTCTTGATAGCCTGGTGATGATTACGCGTGCCCCTGCATTCTGCTCTGCGCGCCACCTTGTGTTGGTTCAACGGTCGCATGCTTGTACGGTATGGCGGCAGATCCGACGGGGTGGTTGTGGTGTTACCAGTCGACGCCCAACTCGTCCCTAGGAAGGAAACCCGTTCGGTCGAGGGTCGAACGCCGTGTAACGTGGCGATATCCAGAGCGCTGACCTTGAATGTCTCGAGGGTGTCCCGATTAGACGTCCCATCCTTGTTTCCCGCGCCCTGTCATGCCCTGGGTTGTTCGGCGGGAAGGCTGCAAAAAGATCAATGGGACGGATGCCTGTTCCCTATCACGCCTCCCGTGACCTGTGTGTTAGGTGGGGAAGCGTTAGGCGCATTTAATGCCCCGGCTCGCGTGCGCGCGTCAGGCGGCGGGCGGCGTCCTTGCGCTCGACGCCTCCCGGTTCGCGTGAGCCTGCTCCGTATTCGACGGTAACCAGCGCTCGACGCCTGATCGATTCGCTCGACGCTATTTCTGTCTTCGAGGTTGCGGCCGACGATGGCAGCGCACACGTAAGGCCAGAGCGTCGAATTGAGGGCCTCGACCTGCGTATGGGCAATCTTGTAATGCGCATCGGTGAGGGTACCCCTTACTGGTACCCTCGACAGTAGCCCCCGAGCGTCCATTTGAGCGCTAGCGCTCGAGTGGAGGCTTTGTTTTGTGGTCGAATTTCCGTCGGGGCACGCGAGCGACCCCGCGGGGGTAGCCCCCGAGCCCTCGGAGGAGTTTTTGACTCCTTCGAGGGTTATGTTGTCTAATTCGCAGAAGTGCTTTCGACACCAGTGGTGGAAGGTTTTGACTGGCTCGTTTTGCCCGGGGGTTTCGACGTACTCTCGATAGAGCGAGCGTCTTCCACTCCAGATTGAGTTCCTAGCGGGTAGTCCAAGTGAGAACCTGTGCCCCTTTCGAGGGGGTCAGCTGTAGCCCGGAGGCGTTCTCATAAAGCGGGATCGACGTGGTTGGGGATACCAGTCTCATTCGATAGAGTCCGGTGGCTCGATGCCTCCCGTCGGGGGGATTCCTCTCGACTGTCTCGACCCTACCTTGGATATCGCCAGCGAGTCCTCGAGGCGGGCCTCGATCTTCGACCGCTCGCTGGGGATCCCTGACTCTGGCGCTCGAGATCGGCTGTCGAACCCTTTCGGCGGGCCAGCCATCGACCTCTCGAGACTCTCGCGGGTACGCCCCTTGGCTTACAAGGGAAGGAAGTGGCCGTGGCGGTTCGCCTTTCTGCCCGTTGGGCGCGCCTTTTCAGGTGGGTGACGTTACGACACTGCGTCGGCATGGAATTCGGAGCGCCCCGCCTGTGTGGGGAAAGAGACGGTTAGGTGGTGCATTTAAAGGAGGGAGTTACCTTATTTCTCGGATCTGTCCGTTGGCGGATCGTGGCTTATAAATACGCCGTGGCACCGCCGCCGTTCTTTCTTCCGCCTCCCATCTTTACTCTTGCCTTAGCCTTCTTGCCGTCTTAGCTCTCTCACCGTCTCACGCGCACACGCCTCCTTGAGCAGTAGCGGATCCACCGTCCCTCCAGCCGAGATGCCTGTGAGACTCGTCGCCGCCGACGACTGGCGCCCGTCGTCGATGACGGAGCACCGGTTGTTAGAGCTTGAGAGAGAGGGACTGCTGCGCCGCCGTACCTTGCTATCGTCGCCCGAGTGGATCGCGCCGCCGGCGAACCACAGGGAGCCCCAGCCGCCCGAGGGCTACGTGGTGTCATTCGCCAAATTCCACTGCCACGGCCTGGGTGCTCCTCCGAGCCGCTTTATGCAGGCACTTTGCCTCCACTACGGGGTGGAGCTCCAGCACTTCTCCCCTAACGCCATCACTGGTCCTCGAGGCCTCTGGTAAAGGAGGACGAGGTTGATCACAACAAACGGCGCCAGTCTGCCGAAAAGCTAAAGTCCGCCAAGGACTCTGCAAAGAAGGGGGAGAAGAAGAAGAACCTCGACCGCCAAGCGTTAGAGGCGCGTCGAGCCAAATCCAGGCAGAGGGGGGAGCCTGAGGAGGAATCCCCCAACGATGACGATGATGATGACGAGGACAGCGACGACTCTGAGGGGATGGCTTCACGTCTTGATCGAATCCTCGAGGGTCCGTCTCGAGGTGACGTCGACGCCCCCCGGACAGAGACTCCAAAGGAGGGTCCGAGCGGATCTCACCGCCCTCGGGCCGACACCCCTCCTGTGCCCAAGGTTGGTCAAGTCGCGTCGCGCCCTCCCCCGCCGCCCAGGGAGAGCCGTCATGCTAGGTCCCAGGCGACGGGGCCACTGACTCGCGGTCGCGCCGCGGCCTCCGAGAAAGGAGAGGCCGGCCGCAGGAGCGCCAGTCCCGGCGCCCGCCAGGCGGGAACTGACGCGCCCAGGCCCGCGCCTGCCCTTAAGGGGCCTAGAGCCCTGACAAGAGGTGGCTCGAGGCCCGCCGGTCGGGGCGGCGGGAGGCGAGCTGTTCTCCCTGTGGGGTAAGCCTTTTCGACATTGTGGCTTTTGTCTTCCTGCTCCTCTGCATTTCCTCATATGCCGATCTTTTCTCAGGCTAAAGCGGACCCTCGAGCAGGCCCAGCCATCTATGGCAAAGAGGCTCAAAACGGGAGCCGCCTCCAAGGAACCAGGTTCGTAGTTTATTTTTGGGCATTGTGATGTTCTTGTGTCGGTTACTATAGCGTCTGACCTTTACCCTTGCTCTGTAGGCTCCTCCGACTCCCAACCTCCAGCCGGCGTCGAGAGGGCTTCGCCTCGTCCCGTGCCTACCCCGTCGTCGCCGACTTGTGGTGAGGCGCCCCAGACGCAAGCATCAGAGGGAGCCCCCGAGCCCCCTCGATTGGGGGTCGAGGGGGAACCCATCACCATCAGCGATACGTCTGATGGTAACGAAGCGTCTGGGGGTGCCCGCCCTATGGAGGAGGAAACGTCGACCTCCCACGTCGCGGGACGGGCTTCCTGGCCTGCTGGCCTTCGAGCTCTCGAAGAGCGAAGGAAGATGGAGGAGGAGGAGGAGTGGGAGCGCGAGGCGACGCGGCCGTCACTGGAGCAGCAGCAGCAGCCGCAACCCCAGCTGGAGGGGCAGCAGCAGCAGCCACAACATCAGCAGGAGGAGCAGCAGCAGCAGGAGCAGCAACAGCAGCAGCAGCAGGGGGGCCAAGAGGACGAGCCACTCGAGCCCCCACCTCAAGGTTTGGCCCAACCGGCGCCACTGGCGCCGCAAGAGCCCGGCGATCAGGAGGAAAATCTGCCAGTGTACGGCCCTCCCACCCCAGCGTGGCTCCTCCCGGGGGCGCCTGCCGCGATCCGGGCAGAATCGGGGCGAGCAGACGGAGTGGTGGCGCTCGCCTGTATGATGCGCACCCCCACCGACCCCGAGTCCGAGATCAAGAGGACGATCTACGGCATGGACGGGATCGCGCCAGGGTTCCTCCGGGAGCGTCGGGCGTGGGAGGACCGTTTTCCCTCCGAGGAGGGTGAGATCGGGTCGTCGGGAAGCAAGGACGGTACTTAGAAGACGGTGGATGACGACGGGCGGTTCCCATGCCTCGTCGACCTGTTCTTGCGCCATGGGGGCTCCCTCGAAACCGTCGAGAACCTTATCCGCGGTGTCAAGACGCGGGCTGATCGGGAGATGGAGCACTGGTGCCCCGATCGGATTCGTATCCGGGCTTCCACCGACCCGTCCGAGCCCAACATCTTCCTCGATGACAAGAAGGAGGCCGAGAAGTGGGAGCATGTCGAGGAGCTCTGCCTTTGGATGAAGCACACGGTGGGGCTCCTATCGGACATCATCAACAACGGACTCGGGCCTGCTTATTTTGTAAGTGTCTTTCGGCCTTTGATCTCCATGGAGCCTTTTGGTTTTGTGCTCTGACTGTTCATCTGCCGGCTCGCAGGATATGAAAGAGACCTCCCGCATCAAGTCGAGCTTCATCCACACCACGCGAGGCGGTTGGGAGCAGCTCCCCGTCCTCAAGGATCAGCTCCTCGAGTCGCAGGAGAAACTCCTCAAGGCTTATAAAGACCTCATAGCGCTCGGGGAGGAGAAGAAGGCGAAGGAGGCTGCCTTGGTGGAGGCTTGAGAGGTCTCAAAGAAGGCGGAGGAGGAGACGACGCTGCTACAGGAGCGGGCTCTAACGGTCGAGGAGGCTGCATCCAGAGCCCGGGAGGAGGCTCTGTCCTACAAGAGCGTTATTGCGGACCTAGACAAGGAGAAGGGCCTTCTCAAGACCGACCTGGACTCCCTCCAAGAGTCCTTCCAGAAGATGAAGGTGGAGCACGTGAACGGCGAGATCGCCAGGAGCGCCGCGGAAGAATCCAAGAGGAAGGCCCTTGAAGATCTCGCGGTGGAGCGGGCTCAATCCCGCAGGCTCTCTGACGACGTCGAACGTCTGAAGGGAGAGCTGTTGGAGAAGAGCGGGGCCATTGCTCAGGCTGGCAAGGCGATCGAGGATCTCTGCGTTGCCAACACCGAGCTGGCACGCTCCAACAGAGAGATCGAGAGGGCCAACACCAGGCTAGTCGGCGAGAACACGGCCCTGGAGGAGACCGTCCGCGGTACGTTTCCTCTGTCGGGTTTCTTTTTTCGAGGTATGCTTGGTTTTTCCTAAGGTTTCTTGTATTGGCGTTTACAGGACTTAAGGACGAACTCCTAGCGGCCCAGGTCGAGGCCCGTAATGCTAAGGCCCAGCTCGAGGCGGAGGTTGCCTTGAACCGTCGCGTGCGGACGGCGATAAGCGACCTCTCGACCTCGTGGGAGGTCGAGCCTATGGACGAGTCGAGAGAGGGAGCTCGAGGCGACGCACTGGTCGACCAGCTGTGCTACTTGGGCGCGACACTGAGAGACCGAGTGCGGGACACCCTCCACATCGGGGTGAAGTGGGTGATGGCAGTTGTCTGCTCGGGCTTCTCCTATGACATGGAGGTGGTGTCCCACGGCTTTGTCACCGACATCTCCAAGACCGACGCGGAGAACGAAGAGAGGCTCCATGCCTTGATCGACGACGCGGAGGTTCCTGGAGAGAGGCTGGCCAAGCTTTTTGAGCCTAAGGTGCTTCCTCCTGAGACTAGCTCGGGCGGAGGCGAGGGTGGTGAGGATCCTTCCATGGACTGAGGCCTGCGAGCCCGCTCAGGGTGCCCGGGGCCCCTTGTATGATACTTTGTTAATCCTGTTGTTAAGCGATACAGTATCTTTTGTAATTGTTAAATGCTTATTTGCCTTTCCGCTCGAGGTTCTTTTATTTCTCTTTGTTCCTACGTTTGTGTTCCTTGTTCGACCTTTCGTAAAAAACAACCTCGATCGCCTCAAGGGTGGGGAAATGAGTAGAGTTTCTGTAGCCCGGGGGCGTAGGAGTTCTCAGGCTCATTGTCCCTCGGCCTTTGAGGGGCTCGAGGTGCTTTAGCTACTCAAATCGTGCAAGGTTTACTAAGTAGGAAGAGAAAATTTCTTGGCTCTTTCGACGCACGGGGGGGGGGGTTGTCCCCCTGGTAGCCCCCGAGGGGGTGTTGACTATGATGGGTCATAGTCGGCGCCCCCTTCTAATGTCGAGATTATGACTTGTAAATCCTTGGTGCAAAAAAGGAGTTGCTCGAGGGAAAGACTTCGTTTATTCATTCATTCGTTTACAAAGTCTTGGTACGAAATGTAAGCAGGAACATAAGTTTAGAACTTCTAGGGGTAGAATCGACGTAGCTGTTCAATGTTCCATGCGTTGGTGAAGATCACTCCCTTCTCGTCCACTAACTTGTATGTCCCTGGTTTCAGGACCTCGGCCACCACATACGGGCCCTCCCAAGGTGGAGTCAACTTGTGGCGTCCTTGATTGCTTTGCCGGCATCATAGGACAAGGTCACCCACGTTGAGGTCCCTCTTGCGCACATGCTTGTCGTGGTAGCGTCGAAGTTTCTGCTGATATCTGGCGGAGTTGAGGAGGGCCATGTCTCGAGCCTCCTCGAGCTGGTCGACCACGTTTTCTTGAGTCTCCTTGTTTGATTGCTCGTTGTATGTTTTGAGTCGAGGTGACCCATACTCGAGGTCCATTGGGAGCACAGCCTCAGAACCGTAGACCATGAAGAACGGGGTGTATTTGGTGGCCCGGCTTGGCGTCGTCCTCAAACTCCATAAGACCGAGGAAAGCTCCTCGACCCACTTCTTGCCGAATTTCTTCAGGCGATTGTAGATTCTTGGTTGGAGCCCCTGCAAGATCATGCCATTGGCACGCTCGACCTGGCCGTTAGTTCGAGGGTGAGCCACCGCGGACCAGTTCACACGGATGTGATGCTGATCGCAGAAGTCCAAGAACTTTTTGCCGGTGAACTGGGTGCCGTTGTCGGTGATGATCACGTTAGGGATTCTGAATCGGTGCATGTCGGTGAAGAACAAGACGGCTTGCTCGGAGCGGATGTTGGTGATGGGTCGGGCCTCGATCCATTTGGAGAATTTGTCGATGGCCACCAGCAAGTGGGTGTACCCTCCTTTTGCCTTTTGAAAGGGCCCCACTAAGTCGGGTCCCCACACCGCGAATGGCCACGTGATGGGAATCATCTGAAGAGCGTGGGCAGGCAGATGTGTCTGTTTGGCGTAGAACTGCATCCATGACACGAACATACGAGCTCGATGGCATCTGCCACGGCCGTCGGCCAGTAAAAACCTTGTCGAAAGGCGTTTCCTACGAGGGTCCGTGGAGCAGCATGGTGGCGGCAAGCCCCCGAGTGTATGTCCTCGAGGAGTTTTCGGCCTTCTTCTACGGTGACGCAACGCTGCAAGACCCCCGTCGGGCTTCGTCGGTATAGCTCATTGCCTTCGCCATAAATCACATATGATTTGGCCCGTCGAGCGATACGGCGGGCCTCAGATCGATCTTCTGGTAGCTCGCAGCGGATTAGGCAGTCGAGGAACGGTGTACGCCAGTCGAACGGTCGACCGGGTCGCTGGTCTACCTCCATCACCTCTGCTGCCATCAGCAGTGCATCGACAGTGTCGATTGGCTGGGCGAGAGCGGCATCGACGCTAGCCCCCGAGCCCAAGTCGACGGATGGCTCGTGAAGATCTCTTGAGAACGCATCAGGTGGCACCGTGCCTCGAGTCGATGCGATCTTGGCGAGCTCGTCGGCTGCCTCGTTGTAGCGTCGGGCGACATGGACGAGCTCGAGACCATGGAACTTGTCCTCGAGTCGACAAACTTCTTTGCAGTACGCCTCCATTTTCGGGTCATGGCAGCTCGAAGTTTTCATCACCTGGTCGATGACGAGTTGGGAGTCACCTCGAACGTCGAGGCGTCGGACTCCTAGCTCGATGGCAATCTTGAGACCGTTGACGAGGGCCTCGTATTCTGCGATGTTGTTGGATGCGGCAAAGTGAATCCTGATGACATACCTCATATGTACGCCCAAGGGCGAGATGAACAACAGGCCAGCCCCAGCCCCCGTTTTCATGAGCGACCCGTCAAAATACATCGTCCACAGTTCCGCCTGGACCTGGGTCGGGGGGAGCTGGGAGTTTGTCCATTCCGCGATGAAGTCCACCAGGGCTTGCGATTTGATGGCCTTGCGGGGTGCGTATGTGAGAGTCTCACTCATGAGTTCGACCGACCATTTAGCTATTCTTCCCGTGGCCTCCTTGCTCTGGATTATCTTGCCCAAAGGGAAAGACGAGACCACCGTGATGGGGTGGCCGAGAAAGTAGTGCTGCAGCTTGCGGCGGGCGAGGATTACGGCGTAGATCAGCTTCTGGATTTGGGGGTAACGTACCTTGGTCTCCGAAAGCACTTCGCTGACGAAATAGACTGGCCTCTGGACTGGCAGCGCATGTCCCTCCTCCTGCCTTTCGACCACCACTGCTGCGCTGACGACCTGGGTCGTCGACGCAACGTAGAGGAGCAGCGGTTCTGCAGGTTGAGGTGGGACCAGGACTGGTGCTGAGGTCAGCGTCTTCTTCAGCCTTTCGAGCGCTTCCTCAGCCTCGGGGGTCCAAGAAAAGCGCTCGGCCTTCTTCAGAAGTCGATATAACGGCAACGCCTTTTCTCCTAGTCTTGAGATGAAACGGCTCAGAGCCGCCAGGCACCCCGTAACTCTTTGCACACCCTTGATGTCCCGGATCGGCCCCATTCTTGTGATGGCCGAGACTTTTTCAGGGTTGGCCTCAATGCCGCGTTGGGAAACAATGTAGCCCAAGAGCATGCCTCGGGGCACACCGAAAACGCATTTCTCGGGATTGAGCTTGATCTGGTTGGTGCGCAAGCAGCTAAAAGCGATCTCGAGGTCCTGGATCAGGTCCCCTCGCTGCTTTGATTTGACGACAATGTCGTCGACGTAGGCCTCGACCGTCGACCCTATGTGTTCGCCAAATACGTGGAGCATGCAACGTTGGTACGTGGCTCCCGCGTTTCGTAGCCCAAATGGCATGGTCACATAGCAATACATCCCAAAAGGTGTGATGAAAGAGGTCGCGAGCTGGTCGGACTCTTTCATTTTTATTTGATGGTAACCAGAATATGCATCGAGGAAGGAAAGGGTTTCACATCCCGCAGTAGAATCGACAATCTGGTCAATACGTGGTAAGGGAAAAGGAACTTTCGGACATGCTTTATTTAGACTTGTATAATCAACACACATCCTCATTTTCCCATTCTTTTTCTTAACTAGTACAGGATTTGCTAACCAGTCGGGATGATGAACCTCCTTGATGAATCCAGCCGTCAAAAGCTTGTGGACCTCCTAGCCAATGATCTTGCGCTTCTCCTCGTCAAATCGGCGCAACCGTTGCTTCACTGGCTTGGAACCGGCTCGAATCTCCAAGGAGTGCTCGGCGACTTCCCTCGGTATGCCTGGCATGTCTGAGGGACTCCATGCAAACATGTCGGCGTTCGCACGGAGAAAGTCGACGAGCACAGCTTCCTATTTGGGGTCGAGGTCAGCGCTGATCGTCAGCACCTTGCCGTCGGAGTTGTTGGGATCGAGCGGGATCTTCTTGGTTCCTTCCGCTGGCTCGAAGTTGCCCGCGTGGCGCTTGGGCTCTGGAGCCTCAGCGGCCAGGGCCTCGAGCTTTACAACGAGCACGGTGGAGTTCTCGACCGCCTCCCAGTACTTGACGCACTCGACGTCGCACTCGTAAGCGTGCTCGAAGGAGGAGCTGACGGTGATGACACCTTTGGGTCCAGGCATCTTCAGCTTCAAGTAGGTGTAGTTGGGTATGGCCATGAACTTGGTGTAGCCCGGGCGCCCTATGATGGCGTGGTACGTGCCCCGGAACCCGACCACCTCAAAGGTGAGGGTCTCCTTCCTGAAGTTGGCCGCCGTGCCAAAGCAGACCGGTAGGTCGATTCGACCTACTGGCAGCGCCTTTTTCCCTGGCACGACGCCATGGAAACCGCCGGCGCTTGGCTGGAGCCGTCCTCTATCGATGCCGAGGAGGTCGAGGGTCTCGAGATAGATGATGTTGAGGCTGCTGCCTCCGTCCATTAGCACCTTGGAGAGCCGGGTGTTGATGATGATAGGGTCGACGACGAGCGGGTAGACGCCTGGTGCGACTACCTTGTCGGGGTGGTCCTCTCGATCGAAGGTAATGGGGGTGTTCGACCAGTTGAGGTACTGGGGCACCGCCATTCTTGCCGCGAAGACCTCACGGCGTTCCCTTTTGCGCTGCCTCATGGTTAACTGCGTCGAAGGCCCACCATAGATCATGTAGCAGTCGTGGACGGCGGGGAAACCGTCGTCGTCCTTGCTACCCTCTTTGTCACCGCCTTTCTCCTTCTTCGAGTCGTCACGCTCATCCCTTTTGAACCCCAGACCGTCGAAATGCCTTTTCAGCATTCGACAGTCCTTGAGCTTGTGGTTGGTGCCTCCCTTATGGTAAGGTTATGGCTCTTCGAGCATCTTGTCGAAAATACCTCCGTCTGGGGGGCCTCTAGGCTTCTTCCGCTCCACGGCAGCGACGAGCTCGTCATCGAAGTTCTCCTGCTTGTACTGCCGCACTTTCTGCTTCTTTTTGTTCTTCTTGAGCCCTCGTCTGAGGGTTCCATCTTCATCGACAGGCCGCTTGCCTTTCCCCCCTTCACAGCTGAAGAAGGCGCCGACTGCCTCCGCTCCTGCTGCGTAGTTTGCCACTACGTCCATCAGCTTATCGACGGTCTGAGGGCGATTTCGGCCCAGTTCCCACACTAAGTCTCGACTGGTGGTACTAGAGACAAAGGCCACGATGACATCATGGTCAGGAATGTGTGGCAGCTCGGTGCGCTATTTTGAGAAGCGTCGAGCATACTCTCGAAGAGTTTCTCCTGACTTCTGCTTGCATTTGCTAAGGTCCCACGAGTTCCCGGGCCGTATGTAGGTTCCTTTGAAATTACCCTCGAAAACTTTAACCAAGTCGACCCAGTCATGAATCTGATTTGCTGGAAGTTCTTCGAGCCATCGACGGGCGGTGTCGGAGAGGAAGAGGGGTAGCTGTCTGATGATGGCTCGATCATCACCTCGAGCGCCACCTAGCTGACAGGCCAGCCTAAAATCGGCCAGCCATAACTCTGGTTTGGTCTCTGCATTGTATTTCGCGATGCTGGTCGGGGGTCAGAATGGACTGGGCAGGGGCGTGCTGCGGATCGCCCTGCTGAACACCCGTGGGCCCGGTGGCTCGGGGGCCACCCGGTCCTCGTCGCTGTCGTACCTCCCACCGCGATGTGCGCTGTACCCTCGCTCTTCCGCGTCTCCGTGGTGGCGGTGTCGATTTTCTTCGAGGTCATGCCGCGCGTCGTGTCGACGCTGATTGTCGACAGGGAGAACGAGAGCGGTCTTTCTACCTCGAGGAGGAGGCTGTTGATGGACTGACACCTCCTTTTCATTTTGAGGCGGCTCGTTGCGCTTTTCAGTGGCAGCTCCTTGTCGTCGAGAAGCTGAGCTTTCAGCTTGTTGAACTGCCGCCACCTGGAGCAGAGTCTGTACCTCGTCTCGAATGCGCCGAGCCTGGGAGTTCGATGGCTCTGGCATGTTGCACAGCAGCATCATTGCCGCCACTACGTTTTGGCCTGCTCGAGGGAAGCGGCTGACGGGCTGCTCTGGCTCTACGTCTCCGATGATTTGTCGATGTACCTCTCGAGCTCGTCTGCGAACGCTTCCGCCCGGCGGGTATGGCAAGTCTTGCTCAAGGATTTGCTCAAGCAGGACGAGGCGTTCTCGGTCTTCATCGAGCTTCATCTTGAGCTCTCGCAGCTGTGCTAGCTGTGCAGCCTTGTCTTCTTGTGGAGGGGGGTCGACCTGTCCATCGTTCCCAGGCGTCCTGGGGTCTTCTCGTGCCACGGGGGCTCGACCGCCCGCAGCAGCATCCCGCGTCTCGTCGGTAGTTTCTACCGCCCTGTCGATGTGATAGCATTCCCTTGTAGGGTCGTAGCTATCAGTCTTGGAGTCGGAGTCCGGCTCGGCGGCGTAGAAACATCCACGTCCCTCCTCCAGCAGCCGCTGCCTGAGTGAAGTGATCGTGTATCGTCCGGGGCCTAGGCGGCGGAGGCCTCGCACCTAGGAGAGATTCGGCAGTTCGGACGTCGACTGTAGTGCTCCAGAGTTACGTGGGAGGACCATTGGTCTCTCCACGTACGTCTAGGCGCTTGGGCATATTGCTCTGGCGAGCGACGCCGTGGCATTGTCTAACCCGAATGGCAGTGCCCTTCTTGGAGTAAACAACCCGTGTGGAAGTAGCTTAACAGCGGTGGGGGAAGGTGCGCGAGACGCGTCCCCTCCCGTCGTCACGCGGTGTTGAGCCGTCGTGTCCGCATTTCCGGCACATGATGTCGCCGGCTCGCGGTCCGCTTCCTGCCTCGCACGAGTTGTCGGTCGTGATGAGGCAGAGGGGCGGCGGTGGTGCTGTCCGCACCTCTTCTTGGGCGGGGAGGCGTGGTGGCGAGGGCGTCTTGGGGCCCTCGTCCGAGCTGGGGCAACGTGGGCTCCTCCCGGTCCTTTGACTGAGAGCAAGATCATGTCGTAGCCGGAGCCCGTAGACATGAACTCGAGACTCCCAAACCAAATCACCGTGGAGCGCGGAATTGGCGAGGCAAGAGCTGCCATCTGGAAAGGAGTGGGAAACCGATGAAAAACACGCAGGACCCCTACCTGGCGCGCCAACTGTCAGTGTTTTCCCCACGGGGGGTCACACCAACGAGTAAATTTGTATGCGTGCTCCGTTTTCCAGATGGTGATGCAAGAAGACACGGGGATTTATCCTGGTTCGGGCAAGAGAAGGCCCTACGTCCAGCGGGGGGGGAGTTTGTATTATCTTGCACCTAAGTGCTTGTACAGGGGCGAATACAAGCGTGGTATGAAGCGTGAGAGCCCTACTGCGTATGCGTGTAGTATTGCGTGGTGTCGTCCGTTCTATTCTTGAGTCCCTCCTTTTATAGTTCCAAGGAGAGACCCTGGGTACATGTATAGGCGTCAGAATAGGAGTCGATAGCAGCATGGAGCGCTGACCTACTCGAGGCTTCCGTACCGGCATGGCCTCGAGCCGTCCCGTCTTGATAGCCTGGTGATGATTACGCGTGCCCCTGCATTCTGCTCTGCGCGCCGCCTTGTGTTGGTTCAACGGTCGCATGCTTGTACGGTATGGCGGCAGATCCGGCGGGGTGGTTGTGGTGTTACCAGTCGATGCCCAACTCGTCCCTAGGAAGGAAACCCGTTCGGTCGAGGGTCGGACGCCGTGTAACGTGGCGATATCCGGAGCGCTGACCTTGAATGTCTCGAGGGGGTCCCGATTAGACGTCCCATCCTTGTTTCCCGCGCCCTATCATGCCCTGGGTTGTTCGGCGGGAAGGCTGCAAAAAGATCGATGGGACGGATGCCTGTTCCCTATCACGCCTCCCGTGACCTGTGTGTTAGGTGGGGAAGCGTCAGGCGCATTTAATGCCCCGGCTCGCGTGCGCGCGTCAGGCGGCGGGCGGCGTCCTTGCGCTCGACGCCTCCCGGTTCGCGTGAGCCTGTTCCGTATTCGACGGTAACCAGCGCTCGACGCCTGATCGATTCGCTCGACGCTATTTCCGTCTTCGAGGTTGCGGCCGACGATGGCAGCGCACAAGTAAGGCCAGAGCGTCGAATTGAGGGCCTCGACCTGCGTACGGACAATCTTGTAATGCGCATCGGTGAGGGTACCCCTTACTGGTACCCTCGACAAGCACGAAGCTTCATCCAATCAAGAAGATCACCGAAGTTTCACCCGGAACTTATCTTTAGTGTTCAAAGTTATGGTGAACAAATCGATCCGCGAGTTCTCAGCTCCCACTACAGACAACATCCGCACTGGACCTGCTGCAGAGATCGACGGCAACTTTGAGCTCAAGCCTAGACTCATCAACATGGTGCAAGCCAACCAGTTCTGTAGAAAGGTGCACGAAGATGCTAGTGCTCATCTCCAACACTTCCTGGAGATTTGCAGCACATTCAGCATGTCAGGAGTCCCTAGAGATGCTATACTACTTCGTCTCTTCCCATTCTCACTGTTGGGGAGAGCGAAGCAGTGGTTCTACGCTACAAAGGAGAAGAATACTACATGGGCACTCTACTCCATGAACTTTTTGGCTAAGTTCTTTCCTATGGGCAAGACCATTGCTCTCCGTGGGAAAATTACAAGTTTTCAGCAACAACATGATGAATCTGTTCCATAAGCATGGGAGCGCTTCCAAGACTACATCCTAGAATGTCCCCATCATGGAATGGAGAGCTGGCTACTGATGCAGACGTTTTATCATGGGCTCGGCAATAGTGCTCGAGAGACCATGGATGCTGCAGTTGGAGGAGCATTCATATCCCTCACAATATCACAAGCCACAGCTCTTGTGGAGAAGATGGCATCCAACCAAGGCTGGAACGAAGAAAGGACCCAGACACGCAAGAGAGGTGGAGGTATGCACCAGCTCAAGGAGGTAGACATGCTGTCTGCCAAGCTAGACCTGCTCATGATGAAGCTCGATGATAGAGCTGGAGATAAGAAGGAAGTCATGCACGTCTACGACTCTCACATAACTTGTGAGGAGTGTGGATATACTGGACACTCAGGCAATCACTGCCCTGAGATGCTTGAGGACGTGAACTACATCAACAATAACAACAACAACTACTACTATAATTGTCCTCAACAAAATCAAGGTTGGAATCAACAGAGGCCTAACTACTCAGGTAATTATCAAGGTAATAATTCTTTCAATAATAATAATAATTTTCCACCTCTGAGAGAGTTAGTGTCTAATCAAAGAAAGCTAATGGATAACCTATCTAAGAAATTGACATCTAATGATAAAATGTTAGAAAATATAAATAATAGAATGGACAATTTCTCTACTGCCATCAAGAATCAAATTAGCTTTAATAAATTGATTGAATCTCAGTTAAATCAAATAGTTGCTGCTGTTCCTGCTACTAACCCCGGTATACCATCACAACCGAAAGGATTAGAATCTGCAAATCTTGTAGACATGTTAGATACAGGTAACTACTGGAGTAACCCCGTTGCAGAAGTTACTACTGACCTTCTACCGGTCAAGAGAGGCGATCCAAGACGCCCCGTCATCCCGATCTCCATTGGCATGGTGGACTTTCCAAAAGCACTATGCGACTTTGGCTCCAGCATCAATATTATGCCCAGGGTACTCTATGAAAAATTCTTTACATACCCTTTACTAGAAACAACCATGTGTTTGCAGCTTGCAGATCGGACGCTAAGTTTCCCCAAGGGAATATTAAAGAACCTCTGCATCCGAGTTGGTGCCTTGTACGCCTCAGCAGACTTCGTGGTGATAGAGACCGGTAATGATGAGAGGGCACCCATCATCCTAGGGAGGCCATTCCTGAACACCTCGGGAGCTGTCATCTACGCTAGTGCTGCCAAGATTAGTTTCTACATCAAGGGGAGGAAGGAGACGTTTTCCTTCAAGAACAAGACTACACAAATCCCAGAGCAGTCCTGACATGAACCAAGGAAGAGAACCAACAGGAGGAACATGAACAAGCAAGTGTGGACTGAGTCAGCTAAGATAGTCACTGCAGTTCATGGAGGTCAAGATTGTCGACTGAAAGGTCCAAATGGCTAGAGGGGGGTCAATAGCCTATTTAAAATTTTCTACAAACTTCAACTAGACAAGTTGATTAGTAAAACACAAGGCGAAGCTATTCTAGCACTAGCACAACAAAGCTATGCAAGCCACCTACACAAGTCTAGCAAGAAAGCTAAACACTAGTTACAACAAGAAAGCACAACTAGAAGCTTGCTACACTCCTAAACAAGAAAGCTAAGCTAAACAAGCTACTCAACTAGCAAGGTATGCACATAAGTAAAGGAGAGGGGAGTGATTGTTATACCAACATTGTAGAGTAGAAATATGGCCAATCAATCAATCACAATTACAAGAGAATCCTCGGCAAGAGATGACACAAGATTTTTTACCGAGGTTCACTTGCTTCCCGGCAAGCTAGTCCTCATTGTGGAGATACACCCACTTGATGGATCACGAGCTAATTGGCAATCCAAAGCCAAACCCTCAGTGGGTGCCGCACATCCACTCACAAGATGGAGATCCTCCAAGCCACAAGCAATCCACTAGAGTAGCCAATTGCGATCTTCCGTGGGGAAGGCTCAAGAACCCCTCACAAATCACTTGGTAAGGCTCGAAACAATCTCCAATCACGAGCTCAACACCACCACTGCTCCAAGCCATCTAGGGCATCAGGAGACACCGAAGAGTAACAAGAAATCCGCAGCAAACTCAAGAGTCAAGTGCCACTAAATGCAACTCTCAAAGCAATGCACTTGAATCTCACTCGATCTCACTAGGATTAGCAATCAAGAAAGGAGATGAGTGGAGGGAGTGTTCTCTAGCTCAATGTATGTCTTAAGTAATCAAATGTGCAAGAGACAGCCTCCCAAAGCCAGCCACCTTCTATTTATAAGCCCCCTCAAAGAACTAGCCATTGGTCACTTTCACTGGGCTGAAATCGGGGGCACCGGACGCTACCAAGTGATCACCGGATGCTCGACCCCCAGCGTCCGGTGCTCAGGGGTTGGCCACGTGTCCTGCTTGAAACTCGCGTGTCAGTCTCTAACGGCTACCTGCAGAACACCGGACGCTCTGCAGGTCCACACCGGACGCATCCGGTGCACACCGGACTCATGCGCAGAGAGTTCCACAAACCTGCAGGGTCACCGGACATGAGCCACCGGACACACCCTGAGCATCCGGTGCTCACCGGACTTAAACACAGGGAGGGTTGCAAAACGCCGTCACACCGGACGCTAACCACCGGACGCTCTCAGAGTGCGTCCGGTGCTCATTCGTAGCAGGGTTAAGCACACCGGACTCTGAGGCAAGCGTCCAGTGCCTCCGCACTCAGCGTCCGGTGAGTGTTTCTCAGTGAGAAAACACTCCCGCGACTTCTCTAAATTTCCCATCGGCGCAATAGAAAATATGCACTTAATTTTCTCAAAAGCGTCGAATCCCGCCGAGCAAGCTCGGCGGGAGGGAGAGAGGAACCCACACCCCTCTCAACCCTAGGAACTACACCTCCTTTGTAAAAGTGCTAACACCAACAAGTGTCCACCACCAAAGTGCATGTGTGTTAGCTTTTCACAAACATTTTTACCCAAAGGAGTTAAGTTAGCACTTTACTAGATCCTAATGCATATGCTCAAGATATGGACCTAGTAACACTTGATTCGAGAGATAACCATGATTTCCCCTCTTGATAGACGGCTATCTATCCTAAACCCGATCAATCACTTCTCTACTCATCTTAGACCGGCAAAAGTAAAACCCTATGTTTATACCTTTGCCTTGATAACTTTGCTCCTCGTCTATCACCATGATCTCCACTTCATGCTTCATCCCTTTGTGATCATGTGGCCACCTTTCCATGCCACCATGCACCTTCATCACATGTGTTGCTATGCCTAACTCAAATCACTTAAACACAAGACATTAGCAACTTAGTGTCATTAATTACCAAAACCAAACTTAGGCTTTCATTGACTCAAGTCACCGTTCCTGACCAAGAAGGATGACCTAGGTATGCCAAGCATCCAGTGCTCCATTAATGGATACAACTTCCACAAGACGCTTTGCGACATCGGGTCGGGCGTGAACATAATGGCCGCAGTCACCTATCAGCTCCTGTTCAGAACCATGCCCCTAAAACCGACATACATTCAGCTCTAGATGGCAGATCAGACATTCCAAAAGGTTGAAGGTATAGTAACTGATGTCCCTGTCAAAATAGACGATCATTTTGTCCAAACAGACTTTCAGGTTATTGACATGGGAGAAGACAAGTACGATCCACCCATCATCCTTGGGAGACCGTTCCTCACCACTGTTAAAGCAACCATCTACATTAGAACCGGAGAAGTCCACATGCACTTCCCCTGTGAGAAGGTACGCCGCTATTTTACTGACCCTAATTATATAGTTGAAGACTCTAAGCAGGTCAGTACAAGAAGACGATGACGCAACCGCAACCAGAAGAGGCAAATCATCAAGGACGGATAGGCAGACTACGAAGGAGAAGTGGTAAGGTCTGAAGACATACAGCTTGAACAGAACTGTCCTAAAGAGACCGTAGCACCGAGTTAGGTGTGGAGAGAGAAGATAGTTGTACACGAAGAGGAAGCACCGCCGGAACCACCGACTACGCTATCCAGCGAATCCCAGGACGGCTGAGAAAACAGAGAGTCCCGTTCGGAGGACTTAAAAATACCGAACGCCTTGCCAAGAGGTAAACTTGGTAGTTATCCTTTTCCTTTCAATTATTTAAATAGTTTGCTTAGTTAATCAGGTTCATACTATCCTAAAAAGAAAATAAAAATGTTAAAACCAGTAAGCCCCATGTGAGTATACAAGTGGCATAAAACCCATAAATACATTCACTGTGGTGGCATAAATATAATAATAAAAATATTGTTCTGCTCTATAAAAATAAAAAAATAAAATTGTGATCCTATCAAAGGAAGTAGCAATTATTAAGGAGGCTCAACATGATAAAGGCTAAGATATTTATGCTAACACTTAATTAGTTCCACAAAGCTTTGTTGTCTATTTGAGCTCCACATAATTTAAGGATCAAGAAGACTAGCAGACGGAGGACATTCTAATCGCCGTCAGGGTGCTGCTGACTTTCAAATACACCTCTGCCACCTGCTAGCTACATCAAAAAAAATTACGTCAAAATCCAGCTTGGGGAGAGCACCCCCATTTATCCCGCTAAGTATTTCTATCTACATTTATACTTATACTATATTAAAATAAAATAAAAATATACATAATCACGAAAACCCAAATAAAGATTTTATGCTTATATATATATCTTTGCTTAGTGTGCTTAATAAATAAATAAAGTGGCTATGCTAAACTGAATCTTAATAATAAAACTCTAGCATGGATATGATGAATAGTTGCTCTGCCTAATTTTTTAAATTCGAGTTCTCTCTCAAGTTTAGACATAATTGTTATAATTTAAAGCTTGCTCTAAACCTGAACTTGTGGGAAGAGAACTTGATCTGAAGTCTAAGTTGTTAACGATATGATATGAGAAGGTTGAGCTGCTGTTTATCTGTTCCTAGAGATGCTAGAATTCTGGAGAATTTTATCTTTGAAAATCTTTAAAATATCACATGATGAGTTCCTATATGAGGAGAGTTTAAATTCCTACCACAGCCATATATACATGCTTGCTAGACTTTGAGCTACACATTTACTTTTTACTGCTTATGAGCATTGAGTGTGGTCAAGCTGTGTAGACCCTTAGGAGCTTGTCATGTGGTTAAATCAAGATTCACTTGCACGTTCACTCACACATGCTGCTTCTACTCCAGAAGTACGCATCCACATATATCCACCCATTTACATCTCCAGAACCACCCAAAAGTATTCTACTCCTAATCTGGGAGAGAATAGCCAAAAACATTCTCCTATTTCTATTTTTCCCTATGAAATAAATGCTCAAGTTATCTTGGTTACTACCACTTGCTATATTATTTCAGGAGATGAGTGCTATAAAAAAAGAAGAACAAAAGATACGAGGAAATAAAAATGGGCAGGTGCCCGGAACCTCGAAAGAAAAGTAAAAGTGAGACGAGAGGTAAAAATGGACAAGTGTCCGACAATAGAATTAGGGGTACAAGATACCTACCTGAGAGGAAAGAAAAATTCTCCTCAAAAGTTTCAAAGATCAAGAAAGGTATGTATCCCCTCAAAAGAGCACAAGTAGAATTAGACTTTCACCATTGTTATCACCATCATGACCATACACCATTCATTTTGCCACACATGCACATCTTGATTTTACTTATTGACTTGTTTCTCTGGATCCATGGTTTGACTATGCAGTAAATGTCTTGTAAGTATATATACTTTATCTCCCACCTATGAGCTCCAGATATCAAAACCTTATTAGAGTAGGGTGAGAGAGAAGGCAAGGTCACTATGCTTCATACCACAAATACTACATACTTTGAGAGAAGGCATATACCATCACTGCCTTGGTAAGGATCTAGAAATACCACAAAAGAGAGATCTCAGAGAGTCATACAAGGAATCTCTGAGTTTTATTTGAAAATCTGCAAAAACTCCAGAGCTATAGCTAATCAAGAATAAGAGACATGGCGCTTGACTAGACCGTTCTATCTTTTAACTGCTCAAGACAGAAGTGACGGTTATAAGTCCCATGGTGAAAGGTAAAATAAGTAAGTTTTAAGTCTTGACGGTTTACTCTAACTTAGAGATGAGACCTTATTTGAAAGCATGTGTACTGTCAACTTTTAAAGGCATTCCAACAACTTTTGATCCATCACTGAGATTATCCTGGCTCAGGGACAAGAAAGAGGTAAGCTTGGGGGAGTTTGTTGATGGTCCTTAAGTATCAAATATAATCAACAAATAAGCAAAGAAAGGGATCCAAATGCAACCGACACCTAGACTTAGGGTTTTATCTGCAGGGGGTTATCACGAAATATGGAGGAAAGGCCCACACGTTGGGTTTACATAGAGATATTAACGTGCTGCGCAATTATCCAACATCTAGAAGAGTCCAGAAGCCACAGGAACGAGCGGGAGACCGAGCGGACCCGGGGGCAGGGCGCCCGCCCTGGCCTGAGAGCCAATCAGGCTCCACCTCGCGGATCATGCTCCACCGACCTAAGGGATTAAGGAAAACCGTGCGATTAAGGTCAGTTTGATCCGACGGTCTATATTCATTTGGAAGGACTATATAAGCAAGCCCCCTAGCCCCTGGAGGAGAGGACCTGAGAAACCCTAATTCATTCATCCATCTCGGAAGAAGAAGTCCCTGATCAAGCCCTAGAGCCACCACATCAACTAGATCTCTAGTTTAGCATAGCTACATAGGATAAGAATTAGAAGGAGTCAATCTTCGATTGGTTTCCGAACCTATCAAGAGGATTCTTGGTAATTCCTCTACTGTTCTTCATTTGTTCATCTTTTTTCTTTAATATTATGGATATGACTTTGTTCTACTTCAATATATTGATTATGACTTTGCTCTACTTGTTTATATTTGCAACTATATCGTTCTTAGTTTATCATAGTTATATGCTTGGCTTAGTTAGATTGGAATTATATACATGTTTAGGATTGTATAGCGTTTATCCATGTGTACAGTGGGTAAATGATAAGTATTGTGTAGGCGTGGTGCCTATACCATATTTATCTGCGATTGTACCCTATATGCCGGATCGCGGGGTAGTTCGTGGTAGTGACTGCTCCATTGATTCTTATATAGTCCCCCTCTCGTGTATAGGGTAGGCAGAGCAACATTATTACAGGGGAGTGATTGCTATGTTTCTCATCTTCCTTGATAATATCACTATGCATGGGCGTAGTCCTGTCTTGTAATGATTGCCAAGTATAATTGCACTAACTATGATATGCTAGACTTTATAGTTAAGAATAACTTAGGAAATATTCTTGTAGTTCATCCTAATTCCATGCTAATGACTTGCTAGAATATCTGTTGAGGTGCTTATCATTATTATATGTGGCTAGTTATGCTGATCAGATTAATTATCTTTGTCACCATTCATACTTTATCTATCTTTTATGTGACATTTATCCCTGTATGAAAAAGATAGATAAATGCTCTCTATTATACATGCAATGATAGATACTCAATTCCATATTCCATTCCATAATCAACATTGATGATTAGCAATCTCTTCCCAGTGGTAAAAATATAAATAATGATACCTGGAATACTTCCTGGTTAAAATGCTACATTGGTATTAATCTGTGCGCTTGCAGATCTCATTTATTATTCATTCAAAAGAGCAATTGCATATTTCAATACTGCGTCTCTCATGTCATGCTAGGGATGACAACTTGGCTTAAGTGGCATGAGGGATAGGTTCGGCATTTTTGGCGCCGTTGCCAGAATTAGAAAACTAAGTGTACTTTTGGTAATGACGTTAAGAATGCCCAACACTTTTCTTTTGTCCAAGAATTTTGATCCATCATTTTTCTTTTAATGTTGCTCCCTTGTCCATGTCCATCTTTGATCTCTCCCCCTTGAAACATATCTTTTGTTGTCCAACTTATCCCATGATCATATCTTTGTTCCCACTTCTCCCCCTTTATCATCAATTTCCATAAAAGGTATGTGATATCAATTAAATCACTTGATACCAATTGAAAAAGTGTGAATCTCATTGTGACAAAGGATTGCATTGGGATAGATGGTTGAGGCTTGAATCTTGCATTTTTATGGACATAACTATATGTGTTGGAATGACATCATTTGTATTGCTCTTGAGATACCACATAGGATCCTTGACCTTGATACCTTTTGGTGGGGCAACTCCCCCTATGTCATAGCATGGGTCATTCACTTGTCATTCACTTGTGGAACCACCTTCTTGTATGATAGATACCATATGTATAAATGTGATATCATTTGAAATATCTTGTCCGATACCATATGGGATTCTTCTACCAATTAAGGTCTTCTAGTACGAACCACTTGTTTGCTATCTTGAACATTTGCTATCATCATGAGTACCATTTGTTGGATACCAATTGAAGAAACATTTAAGTCTAGATATCCACTTGCATTGTTGTCTTGTTCTTGTACTCTAATCACTATGAGCTTCTAATTGTTGACTTGAACTAAGTTGATTTGCTAAAGCTTCCGAGTCCGGTTTAAACCAATGACAAGCTTTTTCACACCTCACATTAAGGGTTATCTTGCCAATGTTGTACTTGTCACTTCTTAACAATCCAAAATAGATAAGTACTTAGGTTTACTAGCTCATGAACAAACTCATATACATACCACTAGATCAACTAATCATTCAAGCAATAGTGGTAGGCTATGAATTGAAAACTTTTTATTTGTTGTGCATGATCCTATTGAGTATGTACTATATGCACTAACCGCATACTAGTAAGGGATGAAATGATCATGCACATTACAATGATACCTTTGCTATCTTGGAGTAGAGGATAGTCAATAAGATTCCAATTTAGCTCTAAATAGCAATGTGAAGTCCAACTATAAGCTTGGTGAAGACCAATTATAAATACCAATTGATAGATCAAATCTTCACCCATATGAAATGAAAATCACTTTATGATCAAGTGCACTATCTTGTTGTGGTTGACTTGCTTCTTCTTTTTACCATTGCTTGCATGAGAGAACTACTAAGAATATCACTTGAAATAGCATGACTAGCTCTCTTTTGGGTTGTTGCTTGCTTTCTTGATCAATCCTTTTGATTGCTTCAACTAAGCATCTCAAATGTCCTTTAGATCACCACTTCCATGTTAGCCTTTCAAGCACCACACTTGGTTTACCCACTCCTCGGGCGGCATGCCCCCCACATAGGGAGAAGTGACCTCTTTCCAAAGAACTATTTTTGATACTCACTTGAATTGCTTTGATTGATTGATTCAAGTGACGGACTTAATGTGATGAGTAACCATGAATCCCATTTTAAGTCCTTTTCTTTCTACTTGTTTAAGTCCTTTTCTTTCTACCAAATGATTTCCAATAGTTACTAGAACTTAAACTTCATCTTCATCTTGAGTTTGATCTTGATCTTCAATTTGAGTACTAAATGTGTACACCAAGTACATTCCACAATCAAATGACCTTGTACTCATTACTTGTCATGCTTCTAGATCAATTCAAAACCAAACGTAGGTGCCTCAAACACTTATAATCATATTTCCAACTTGAGGACCTTTCAATTTAAGTGACTCTAGATCAATCCAATAATTGTCACTTTTCTGTCAGATTCTGTACCCTTTAAGGAAATATCCATATCTCACAATATACAGATCCAAATACCACGAAATTTGGTGGAGATGTGATTTACTAAGTCATCTAGCAGCTGTAAAAATTTTATATTCATTTGACTTCTAGATTGCTACCAGATTTCAATTCTTCCACCACTGCTACATGCTGAAAACTGCTGCACTATAGCTGACAAGATCCACTCCAAAACTAGAGTATTCCTTATCCAATTTCCATGAAATTTCTACAGCACTTTATATAGTAAGTGTAAAGCATTCATACCAAATTTCAAGCCATTCCAAATAGATTTGGTCACTCAAACTCAGACTTGATCACTGCTAGCTCAGTTTTTTTCAAAATTAGACAGATTTCAAGCAATTGAGCTATGCTTGTTCAATTTGAATCAAACTTGAAATCAACTTGATTGAATGCATTCACAAGACATATATCCATTCAGTCCACTTACTAATAGTCATCTCATGAACTTATCCAACTCAAATCAATCCAAACTTGATTACTATGCATTTAATCCATTCAATCATCTTATAGCAAGCAACATTGCATATATATCCAATTCAATCAACTCATATGCACCCAAATGAATGTGATCAACAAAGATATACCTTGGTTAGCTCTTGATCATCTAATTTGCAAGCTTCAACTCATGTATTTGCAGGCCATCAAATAATCCAATAAATCATCACAACTTGAATAAGACACTTGTATGTTGTAGCATATTTGGACTTCACTTGTTTTGACTTGGCATTGGGATAAGATAGGCACTAAACTTCAATACTTGATTCAATTGTATGATGAACAATATAGGATCAATTTAATCAAGTCTCCAATTCCAATGGTACCTACACACAATCATCCACTTTTTGATGGTACCCAAACTAGTTTGGATCCTCTCAAGTTAGGTGCAACATACTTAGGCAATGCCTTAGTATGAGTAGCGGGATGTTTTGCAATAGCAACCATAGAGGTACCATTGCCATCCTTTCTAAGCATAGTATTATCATCTATTGAAATGGGCTTAGAATTATTACCTAGGGGACATGAATGAGCCATGTGTCCCTTTTCCCGGCATAAGTAGCAACTTCTTTTGGATTGAGCCTTTTCTTCCTTGCACATGTGTTGCTTCTCATTGCCTTGCCTCTTGAGGGTTGCTTGAGCCTTCTTCTAAAGCTTGGTAGGATACTTCGAGGCAAAGTGTCCATCATTTTTGCACTTAGAGCACTTGATATGAGCATAAGCTTTCTTCTTGTCTTCATTCTAGCTCATCATCTTGGCATCTTCGATTTGCATTGGATGCCTTACTCCTCCACCCCTTCTTGTCTTCTTCTTCTTCATAATCAAGTCATCATCATAATGATTGATCTTGACTTGAGCTTGGAGCTTCTTTTCTTGCTCAACTTGTGGCTTAGGTTGAGGCTCTTCTTGTTGCTTCACCAATTGCTTGGTTGGGCATATTGAGGTGAGATGACCCCACTTGACATGCTTTAACCTCTCTTCTTCCTTCATCTTCTTGAGCTCTTCAATGTCGGGGCAATCATTTGCAAGATGATCCACTTCATAGCACCGATAGCACATGAAATGAGAAAGCTTCTCTCTTTCTTGTTTCTTCATATTCTTATCTTGCTTTCTTTCGCCCTTTGTCATCTTCTTCTTGAAGCCAAGGCCACATTTGTCACCATAATTTCTTTGAGTCTTCAATATATGCTCAAAGGTGACTTTTGAGTTGTAGCACCTCTCCAACTTGTTGCTCAAATTCTTCACTTCACTTTTGAGCTTATTGTTCTCCTTCAAAAGGTTAGTCTCACAAGACACAGAAGTAGAACAAGCATCTAATTGTGAAGAACATGGCATAGATAATAAATCATCACAAGAGGTGGATACATGCTTCTTGCCTACATCACAAGGGTTAGTAACAATATGTGATTGATCATTTGACCCAAATGATGAGCTCTCACTAGTTTTAGTTTCTTCAATAGAAAGCCTCTTAGTGAGAAAAGCATGATCTAGTACTAAATTATCATGAGCAACACTAAGTTCCTCATGAGACAACTTTAGCTCATGTGAACAAGTAATAACATAGAGTAGATGCTTTTATTGTTCACATGTGGTCTTTAGAAATGAGTTTTCATTTTCAAATATCAAAGTTTTAACTTTCTCATTTTCTAAAGACATGGTCATGCTTGCAAGTCTACTAACAAGCTCATCATATGAGACAACATGATCAACCACATTAGCATTATATACCTTGGTGTCACCTTGTGACATAAAGCTATGTGGTGTAGTGGATGGGCTTGTAGTAGCATCATAGTCATGGCTTGAGCATGAACCATCATCTTCACCATCAAGTGTGCACGAAGTAGTATCATCATTTGCCTCACTTGTGGCATCATCATCAATCTTGTCAAGTGAGCTTGTGGTTAACCGATCGTCATCATCACTTGACCATGAGGTGGAGCAATCCTCCACAACTACAGTGTTGTGGTCATGCTCAACATCCTCATGTGCCTCCACCTTTAGCACATCATTATCATCAGAGATTGCCCCATATTTCTCATTGAGAAATACCCAAATCTCATGGGCGGTCTTCATGTCAATGATCTCTCCGAATATGCAATCATCCAAATATATATACATGATGTTAGTAGCTTGGATGTCTAGATCTAGGCATTTGTCTTGTGCTTGAGTTAGATCATCTTCATCCAACATATGAGAAAAGCCTACATCTACTATCCACCACATTTGAGGAGAAATAAACATAAAATTGCATTGCATCCAATTTCTCCACCGTGCAAAGTGTGTGCCATTAAAAAAGTGTGGACACTCAACATCTAGCCCATAAGCCGCCATCCTATCGGGTCGGTGAAGACCACAAATGAGGGACCTAGATCCAATACCAATTGAAGGATCGAGATGGCGAACTAGAGGGGGGTGAATAGTTCTTTCTAAAATTTATCGCACCGCCTAACTAAAACAAATGCAGAATTAAAACTATCGGTCTAGCCAAGACTACACCCCTCTATCTAAGTTCTCTAGCACCTTGTAAAAGATCTTAAACAAGACAACAAGGTGCTACCTTAGCAAGAGCTCACCTAACCAATTCTAGAAGCAAGATCACACAAACCTATGCAACTAGTACTTTGCAAACCGGGGGAGCTCCTACACAAACTGGTGAGGCAAAGCGCACAAAGCCAACGCTCACTAGCAAGCTCAATAACAAGGCAACTAATGCCAAATTAGAGAGCACAACTTACTTAGCTACACAAACTAAGCAATGTGACTAACAACGTTACACAAACCGAATTAGCCACGCAAGGGAACTACTTCTAGCTACACAAGCAAGAAGGTAACTAGCAAGCTACACAAGCTAAACTAATTACAAAAGCAACTACACAAGCACAAGTATATAAAGAATGTAAATACAAGCTTGTGTATAGCGAATGCAAACCACCAAGAAGAGTAGACAATGTTGACACGGTGATTTTTACCGAAGTTCACTTGGTTGCCACCAAGCTACATCCTCGTTGTGGCGATACACCCACTTGATGGATCACGAGCTAATTGACATTCCAAAGCCAAACCCTCAGCGGGTGCCGCACATCCACTCTCAAGATGGGGATCCTCCAAGCCACAAGCGATCCACTAGAGTTGTTCTTCGCGATCCCCGCAGGGTGAGCACCGTACCCCTCACAATCTCTTCTTCGGAGCACCACACAATCTCCTTGCGTGCTTCGACAGAGTCACAAACCACCAAGTCGTCTAGGAGGTGGCAACCTCCAAGAGTAACAAGCACCACCGGCTTACAACACGAACACCTAGTGCCACTCGATGCAATCTCTCAATGCAACGCACTAGAATCACTCACTTGCTATTGATTCGCACTCTTGCAAGCACAATTGAGTTAGAGGCTTTCCTAGCACTCCCCAAGCATGGACACTAAGTCCCAAGGGTGCTCAGCACCAGCCAAGGCCAGCCACCACTTCTATTTATAGCCCCAAGGGCTAAACTAGCCGTTGCCCCTTTACTGGGCAAAAGTCATGGGCACCGGACTCACTGTAGGGAGCCACTGGACGCTAAACCACAGCGTCTGGTGCTCAGGCAACAGCCATGTGTCACTAGACGTTTAAACTCGACCGTTGCCGCCAATGGCTTGCACACGCTCGCGCCTAACACAGTACCACTGGACGCTCTGTTGGTTCACACCGGACGCGTCCAGTGCTCACCGAACTCGTGTGCAGAGAGCTCCGCAAACCTGTAGGGTCACTAGATGCTAAGCACCGGTAGCGTCCGGTGCTCACCGAACCCATGCGTACAAAGGGTCACAAAACACCCGCACAACGGACGCTGAGCACCGGACTCACTCCGGTGCGTCCGGTGCACTCTGCTTCTTCTGGTCAGACCCGACAGTACACCGGACGCTAAAGGCCAGTGTCCGGTACCTCCGCGCAGTGCGTCCGTTGAGTGTTTCTTAGTGACAAACACTCTCGCGACTTCTCCAAATTTCTCACCGACGCAATAGAAAATATACACTTAATTTTCTCAAAAGCGCCAAAACCACCAAGTGTACACCACCAAGGTGCATGTGTGTTAGCTTTTCACAAACATTTTCTCAAAGGAGTTAGTCTCTCAACTTGCCATGCCACTCGATCCTAACACGTATGGAAAGTTAGATCGCTCAAGTAGCACTAGATGATCGATATGAAAACAAGTTTGCCCCTCTTGATAGTACGGCCATGTATCCTAAATCCGGTCATAAACTTCTCTACACACCTATGACCGATGAAATGGAAATGCCCTAGGTTATACCTTTGCCTTGTGCTTTCCATTCCGTCTCCTCCAATGTTGATGCAACACATGCACCAACCAATCACCAAATGATATAATCCACTTCATATCATCACGTGACTGTATTGGTTCATCGATCTTGACCTCACTTGCTCTTCATCGTTGCCTCGGTCCATCGACGCCAAGTCTTGCTCAAGCTTCACTGTCACACGTGGTCCCTCGCTTCAAAGTCTCTGACTTGCCCTTCACTCTTGCAACCGGTCCATTGAGCCAAGCCTCATCTTGATCTTCTCCACCTTGGTCACATGACTCCATGTCATGTCTCATATGCAATGAGCTCCTTCATCATCACATAATTATATGTGGACTAATCTCTTGTGTATCTCACATAAACACTATTAGTCCACCTAAGTTGTCACTCAGTTACCAAAACCAAACAAGGACCTTTCACTAAGTAGCATCTGATGCTAAGGGGCGCGTCCAGTGTGTTGCAACTGACGCGTCCAACACATTGTCTCTGACTTTTTGAACATTTAAATGATCGTTGGAGACCAACTATCATATTTGACTAAGGACATGTGGTAGCTTTGTGAGCCTCAGACGCCGGGATCGCATGACCAATAGGGCAAGCTCTAGGAGCCCAACGGCTCTATTTGTTGAGGGTGCTTATAAATAGTTGTTGGCCAGCTTGAGGCTCACTCTCTTGGCATTCTAGCATACTTGACATCCTTGTGAGCCTAAGCAAACTCCTCCCACTCAATTTCTTCATAGAATAATCATCTGATGAGGACATGACACCTTCAGATATGACCACTAACTATAAGATGAGTTCATTCCTACATTTGTATAATAATTTTTGGTATAATTCACTTGGTTCCATATGTACATGTCATTATTTGCATGTAGGTATGAATGTGTCTCAAAGTGCAAGGTCATCAAAGCTGAATTTTCAGTTCGCTAGCGGCCTGATAGTGCTTTATTGGGAACTGGGAAGGCCATAATTCATCCACACAAAATGAGATTGAGGTCAATGGGCACTTGATGGAAAGCTTGTTTGATAAGATTTCAAATAGATCTGGTCTCACCTCAATATCACATCGACAAGGTCTTCAAATCATTATTCTATACTGTCATTGTTTCTGTAGAGAGCTACATCATTTTCATGGGCATGTTTTTATCCTTGGGACCCTGGCCCAAGTGGGAGCATATCCCAAGGAGAAGGAAAAGCCACCAAGGGAGACCTTGGACGTCCTCCATTAGTAGAACAGGCAAAATTTGTATTGCGGAGTAAGTCTTCCTATGTTCTGATTTACTTTAGCAATGTTCCTTATACATGAATGAAGAGTCTTTTGTGCTATATATGATCTTGTAGATGCCTAGAGTAGATTGTGACTTAGTAGATAATAGATACTTAGAATCCATTCTCTTGCTAGTCCGACGTCACCTTACATTTATGTGGAGTAGTCTATTTCTAATCGCTGTGTTATTTACCCATGAGCTTATATTTCATTATCTTTATTATTATGGCTTACCCTCTGCCAAAGCATATGACTGTGTGATGAGTTTCTCATTAGTAATCATGTTCTTGCAAGTTTATCTCTAGTCTATGCCTTGATAGATTTTACCCCTGTTTTCACTTTTGCTGTTTCTAAGCAAAATTATAAATAACGATACACGGAATACTCTCCCGGTGAAATGATACAATGAGGTATTTTATTTGTGCGCTTGCAGATAGAATAGATTATTTTCTAGAGAGCCTTCATATTCATAAATACCTTAGTACACTCTGGCACCATGCTGGGGATGAGAACCTAGTATTCAAGTGGTATTAGCAAGTGTCAATAGCCACCACCTTAGAAGGTCAGCAAGGTCGTTCAAGCCAAGTCAGAGACCCAATCCATATCAAGTTTGAGTCCATCTCGGGCTCCAGAACCAGCATACAGTAAAACAGACCTTGCTGACCTTCTAAGATGGTGGCCAAGGAGAAGGATGTCCAAGGTCTCCCTTGGTGGCTTCACCTTCTCCTTGGGATGTGCTCCCACTTGGGCCAGGGTCCCAAGGATAAAAAACATGCCCATGATGATGATGTAGCTCTCGACAGAAACAACAACAATATAGAATAATGATTTGAAGACCTTGCTGATGTGATATTGTGGTGAGACCAGATCTATTTGAAATCTTTTAAAACAAGCTTTCCATCAAGTGCTCATTGACCTCAATCTCATTTTGGATGGATGAGTTATGGCCTTCCTAATAAAGCACTATTGGGCAGCTAGCGAACTAAAAATTCAGCTTTGATGACCTTGTACTTTGAGACACATTCATACCTACATGCAAATAATGACATGTACATGTGAAACCAAGTGAATTATACCAAAAATTATTATACAAATGTAGGAATGAACTCATCTTATAGTCAGTGGTCATATCTGAAGGTGTCATGTCCTCATCATTATCTTTGTGAGATTGGGAGTGATTCTATATGTATTTGCTTGAGTGATTGCATCTAGTGGCACTTGGAGATCGATTTGGCTATGGTTTTTTTGTTACTCTTGGTGGTTGCCGCCACCTAGATGGCTTGGAGCAGCGGAGGAGCATTTGCACGAGTTGGTGATTGTTCATAGCTGTTGACACCAGAAGTGGCAAACGGTTATACCGCAAGCGTACGGTAGTCAATGTAGCCTTCACCGGGAGTATTCCAGGTATCGTGATTTCCACGGGGAACGCGAAGTGAATTAACTAGGCTTTAGATCGTTAGGTGATGATCAAAGGGTCTAGGATAATGGGGTAGAGAGGTCTAACTAGTATTAATGCCTGGTCTTGGTAATTAAGTATAGTCAAGGTTTTTCACCTAACTCTTTACTGAGGGCGATACCTGAAAAGGAGGATTGAGTTAACGAGGTTTTTCACCTCCCCGTCTCCTAAGCGACTACCCTGCTCAGCCCAACTATTATTTGCAACTTGCCTACAACAGATGCGAGGAGCTTTCCGCCTAGCGAGGACTGTCACTCTCACACTAGGTGTCTACACAACTGCGACAAGGAGTCCACACTGGCAAGAAGTAGTCTAGACACCACGTCTAAACTAGCTCTTGCTACCCTAAGCTTAGCTAAAGCTAAGAGCACTCAAGATCAAGCAATGTGCCAGTAAAGGATTCTTATACTTAAAGTACCAGACCAAATATTAAATACTAGAAAAGACTCAGAAGTAAGACTTACAAGAAGACCTGCTTCCGCTGAGGTGCTCCGCGAAGAAGACTCCCGACAGGCCGGGACTCCTCCTTGGAACTCCTCACTCTCTACTCACTATGATAGCACTAAGCTACTAAAGTAGTTTACTCCTAAGATACATGACTCTTAAGTGAAGGAATAGGGGGGTATTTATAGTGGGAGATGGAGTAGGGGCTACTCCGGTGCCACGTCAGCGATCCGCGTCATCTTCATCATGCACCATTGGATCAAACCGACTTCACAACCGCCATCTGATCAACGGTAGAGGCAAACTAACATGTGCAACATGTGGGCAAGGTCGGTGGGAGGCCAACCGACCCTAGAACCGCCATGAAGTGGGGTCGGCCGACCCCCTATCTGGCTGGTTGGGCCCACCTGCAGTGTCCTGGAGGCTCTCTGATGTCGGTGGAGTTGAGCTGACCTGTGGGACCCACCAAAGTGGGGTCGCCCGACCCCAATTCTATGGGGTTAGGGTGTCAGCCCTGTCCTACATGTCTTCCTCTTCATGACTATAATGTTGTCTTGGTTACTGGTGTCACTGATCTTTATTTATTCACCCCTTCTTAGTGTTTGGACCCTTGAAAAGTACCTGTTCTTACTCCTGCAACCAAATAGTAGCATGTACATGTGGAACTAGGTTATATGTACCTATATTACTACTTTGTTTGGTTGTTTTCTCCCAAAATGAGTCTTATGTTGACGGTTATGATAGTAGAAAACATGGTATAAATACCGTCAACAATAGCCATCTCCCGGTGATTGTGAGGGGTTCTGTATCTTCTGCGGCGGAGAGCCGAAAGGTAACTCTAGTGGATTGTTCGTGTCATTGAGTTACCTCACTTGTGGGTCGGTTCTTGCGGTGTCCTAGTGAGGACGAGGTTCGTGCTACACCTCTTAGCTATCGAACCACCAAGTGTTGGTCAACATAACGGGGACGTAGCGTGCCGGCAAGCACGTAAACATCGTAAGAAAAATTGGTGTCTCAATTGTGTTTGATTGGCATTCTCCCAATGATTGGATTTCATATTATTGTGATTGATTCATCCCCTCTATGCGGCAGTATAAAGATCAAACTCTCTCTTTTACATTCCCGTAAACTAGAGTAGCTTACTTACTTGTATAGAAACTTTAGGTAGCTCTCTAGTGTAAGTTGAGACATAGTTCTTGTGTGTCTAGTGACTAAAGCAACTAGAATTGTTGCTTAGGGCTAGAGCAAAAAGCTTTGCTTTGTTATTTACTAACCTCTTGCTCTAGTAAGTTTGTAGAATTTTTAAATAAGCTATTCACCCCCACTCTAGCCATGACCTTTGAACCGCCACTGCCCTCTACTGGGGCAGTGCCTGTACACGGGGGCGTTCTTCCTTCGGGCACCATGTACAGTGGCGTTGACGGGCCCCTACTCCACGATGGCAGCCTACAGCCTTCGGCCCAACAGCATCAGCATACACGGCGCCACCAGCCTCAGCATACTGGGACATTTCAAGGAGTGCAACACATGCTGCTACTCCTGCGCCGTCCCCACAGTGGTTCTACAAGCTTGAGGGCACCCCCTCGTAATCGTAGGGCATCCCATAGGGGTAGGCCGCCACAGACATCGAGGGCAGAGGCGGTGTTGACAAGGTCAACTAAAAAGTCGGCGGCGGTAGGGGCTGGTGGAACTCCAGCCCGGTGAAGAAATCCCGCATCTCGGCCACCGCCTGACGGATGGCGGACACCACGTGGCCGAGGTCAAAGATGGCCGCTATCAGCTGTTCAAGTGTCATGGGCACCAACGGAGAAAGCACGGGCGCAGATGGAGATGTTGTGGGTGCGCCGGACTGCACCAGCGCTATCGTGGTCGATGGTGGGAAGGTTGCTAGTGGCTGGGAAATGGGCGGCGGCATGGTGGTGGGCAGCTGGAAAGAGGTGAGTGGAGTACCAGACATCGTACCTAAGATCTTTGATACCAGATTGATAGGACAACGAGTCCTCCCGGCTAGGGTTCGGAGGTTGTAGCGATGGATTGCCAAAGAGTGAGGAGGAGGACGCTTGGGCGCTGTGGCTGTGCGCGAGAGAGAAGAGGTGACAACTTGGGTTAGGCTAAAAGTCTCCCGACTCTATAAAGGAAGCGAGCAAATATGATTGCTCTTGCCTGATTATATCAATAAAGTTTACAAATATTTATGTTCCTTCTATTTCACCTATTTTACTAAAAAACCTATCTCAGACTAATATAAATTGTAAATACAAAGATAACTGAACTTATAAAGATAACTGGACCGGGCTATCAACCCGTTAATCCTACGTCGCCCATAACATCCTCCTCCTCCATCCAAACCCTATTTTGCTACTTCTTCACCTTCTTTTCTCCTCCTCCATCCAACCCCGTATTCAGCTTTTTAAAAATTCCTATTCTACTACTTCTTCGTTCACAACATGCAACGTGAAAATAATATATTTATTCCTATCTTCTTTATGCAACCATATCACACGAGCACATTATCTGAGAGAAATATCTATTTATTTTTTAGTCTCTCCAGCTTAAATCTAAGCAACCTGCTCTTACTCGTGGCCCCTTCCTACATATATCCATTTAAGGGTTCCTTTGGAGCGCAAAAAAATCATAAGAATCATGTAACAAATTTACAGAAACCAATTCCTATTTAAAGAAAAACACAAGGAACGGAAAAAACCTCCACATTCTAAAATAGATCTAAATCTTTTTTTAGCTATAGCTAACAATTAGCTTTAGCCAATCTAAATAGAGTCTAATATTTACCAATCTCCAAGATAATAGTTAGTCTATTAAATATTTATTTAGACAAACTATATATTAATTTTAATTGTGTCGGTGTTTTCCCCACGGGGGGTCACACCAGCGAGTAAATTTGTATGCGTGCTCCCTTTCCCAGATGGTGATGCAAGAAGACACAAAGATTTATCCTGGTTCGGGCAAGAGAAGGCCCTACGTCCAGCGGGGGAGGGAAGTTTGTATTATCTTGCACCTAAGTGCTTGTACAGGGGTGAATACAAGCGTGGTATGGAGTATGGGAGTGCTACTAAGTATGGTGTAGTGTTGTGCGTGCCTTATCTATTCCCGGGTCCTTCCTTTTATAGCTCCAAGGAGAGACTGAGGGTACATGCGTAGGTGTCAGAGTAGGGGTCGATAGAAGCATGGCGCGCTGACCTACTCGAGGCCTCCATACCGGCGTGGTCTCGAGCCGTCCCGTCTCGGTAGTTTGATGATGATTACGCGTGCTCCTGTATCCTACTCTGCGCGCCGTCTTGGGCTGGTTCACCGGTCGCACGCTTGTACGGTATGGCGGCAGATCTGGCGGAGTGGTTGCGGTGTTGTCAGTCGACGCCCAACTCGTCTCCAAGAAGGAACCATGTCTGGTCGAGGGTCGGACGCCGTGCAATCCCCTGATATCCGGAGCGCTGACCTTGGTTGCTCGAGGGGGTCCTGATTAGACGTTCCATTCCTGTTTTCCACGTCCTGACACGCCCTGGGTCATTTGGTGGGGAAGGCTGCAAAAAGAACGACGGGACGGGTGCCTGTTCCCTATCACGCTTCCCGTGATCAGCGCGTTAGGTGGGAAAGCGACAGGCGCATTAAATGCCCTGGCTCTCGTGCGTGCGTCAGGCGGCGGACAGTGTCCTCGCGCTCGACGCTTCCTGATTCGCTCGAGCCTATTTCCGCATTCGACGGCAGTCGACGCTCGACCCCTGAGAGATTCGCTCGACGCCTTTTCCGTCTTCGAGGCGGTGGCCGTCGATGACTGTATGTATGGCTGACTGGAGCATCGAGTTGTGGGCCTCGATCTGTACGCGGGTAATCTCGTTATGTGCATCAGTTAGGATACCCCTTACTGATACTCTCGACAAATTGCTAACTGTTAGTACATATATAAATCCAAGCAAGCCTAAAGCTACTCATTTTAGGGGTTGTTTGGTAGTGCTCAGTGAGCAGCTTCGTGTGAGCCGCAACCAAATGCCTCCTCACTACTCCACTTCGTTAAAGAAATCACGACTCACGAGAATTACGCTGAGGGCCAAGGAAAAGAAAGAAAGGAGGAGCTGAAAATATTAGTTTTATTTGGAATTTTTCTTTATCTCATGGGCTCGACGAGCGATAGATGTCAGATTTGGCCCGTCGCGAGTGAGGCTGCCATGGCACGACTGAGGAGGGAGGATTGACGGCGGCACTTTGTTAAGTAAGGTCAGTTTCAATGGAGTTTCAGGTTTCATACACATTGCGGGTTTCATACACATTCAATAGAGTGTCACATCAGCACATGTAGAATTTTTGCATGAAACAAAGAGGAAATAGAAGGTAATCGTTTCATCACCATGAAGCGAGTGGATGACGTTTCCAACGCATTGGAAACTGCACGAAAACTGCGTTGAGGCCGTTCGATCGTTTCATGGGGAGATTGCTGAGCGCAAGCGAGTCCTCCGTTGATGGCGCGGCCCTCTATCGCGAGCCCTCCAATGCCAGGCACAGGCGAGCGCCTCGCCGCCACAGGAGAGATCGCCGGTCGTGGGTAGGCGCCCCATCACAGCGGGCGCGGCCGCCGGCCATAGACGAGCCATCCTTCGTCGCGAGGCCGCGGGTGCGAAGCCGAGCCCTCCACCGTCGCGAGGCCGAGCACTCCTCCGTCGCAAGGTTGCAGGCGAGGCCAGACCCTCCTCTGTTGCGAAGCCACGGGCGAGGCCGAGCGCTTCTCCGTCGCAATCGCAAGCTCCACCGCGTGAGCTCCATGAGCGCGCGCTGCCAGGCTTCGGCTGCCATCTGATAGGCTAGAAAGAGAAAGGAAGAGACAGGGAGAGTCTATGGGACCCACGTACAAAGATTAAATATTCTTATGAAATTGCATAAGGATGTTATGCACTGAGAAAGACTAATTTCATAACAAGTTTTATATCTCGGAAATTGTGAGGTAAAACCTTATACGGAGACTGGCCTAATGCTAGTGTCCTCTGGAAGGAGCACCCTAACGCTGGTCAGGAAAAGAACACCACGTGCCTTGAGGCAGGCTAGGAAGAGGTTACTCGACGACGTGAAGGTGTGGTGGCAGAGCGGGCCAATGACAGTGTACTTGCACCGAAAATGTCTGTAGCACTATTGATGCAAAATAGATCTGCAAACATAAAGGACTAATACCCAATTTCGATATTAAGGCGTGCCAGTCGATTTGACCGTAATCGACAAGGATAATGGTAACTCGAATATTTTGGTCCTGACAACAGCGATGCGCCCGGATGTCACGGCCAAGAGGTATTCACGCGGAACTCGAGAATTCATCGAGTATTACTCGTTGAATCCTTGAGAACTCGTAAACAGAAGAAAATATGTGAGTTGACGAAGTCGTCGAAAAAGTAGATGTAAAAATAAATATAAAGCTTGTGTATGATATTGATTGATATCTCTCTTACATTGCTACTAGGTAAAGATGGCAATTTTTACCCGAAACCCGAAACCCGATGGGTAATTACCTCATTAGGGTAAGGGTAAGCTATTTTTTTTATCCATGGGTAAGATAATGGAAAAAAAGCTTTACCCAGCGGGTAAAGCGGGTAAGGGTATGGGACTGCATTGCCCATACCCGTTAACCCATGGGTAAATTGAACCCGATAAATTATACTAGAATCATGGAACTTGTGGATTTTATGACTTGTTATCTAGTAATGATGGATTTACCCATTAGATCATTTGATTGTGTGTTTATGTAGCTTGTATATTTGAAGAATTTATTAATGATTTATGATATTTTAGCTAAATTTGGGAGTCTGATATATTAAAACATGTATTTTTTTCATAGCAAATATTCTTAAAATCATAGGTAAAGATAACCCATGGGTTACCCGTTACCCGCATGGGTAAGGGTATGGGAAAAAACTCTTACACGTGCACGGGTATGGGTAAATTAACGGGTAAAATATTTTCTCGTGGGTAAGGGTATGGGTAACACATACCCAGCGGGTAATTACCCATTGCCATCCCTACTACTAGGTCTATATTTATATCCTGACCTAAAGAGTTACAACCATATACGACTAGGATCTAATTCTAGACAAAACAGGACTCTTACATAAGGTATGCTTTAACAAATATAGAAAATAACACCTATCTTATTCCTATGTCCGCTTCAATTACGATGAAACCTTTCATGGCTCCTGCTTCATCGGCATACCCCTTGCAGTTTCCTTAGCAACTTCCACGCTCTCCTTCATTGGCATCGGCGATCAATCGGTAATGACTAGTAGCCACCGTCTCCATCCTCAGGCCAACAACATCCTCCACCCGTTATTCTGTCATCGGCATCATCGGCTATCGGCACTTTTCTTATCAGCTTGACACAGCATTTTCCTGACTCATGCCTAAAAACGGTGTCAACACATGCCTCCCAATTTTGGAGTATGAAATCATTAATGCTCTGAAATTCTCTCCAGATAATGACGACCTTTTCATAATCACTTTCCTTCTGGTAAAAATTTATTACCAAATCCAAACAACTTCAATCCTGATCCCCGTATCTCAGTAAATATCTCAAATCTTCCAACCACCTGTGCCAAATCATAGGAAAAAACGCCCACCGGCAACTTCACTGTTAGGACAGATTGTCGATGACTTAAAATATTGTGCACAGTGGAATATCTCCAAGATCATGATTACTTGCCATCAAATCACTTACATAATCCTTTGATCACCGTGCGAACAGTTACCATATCTATTTGAAAAACCTTGAATTTTACGGATGCGGCAAAGAGATAAGTCCAAAATGCCCCCACTCATCTCAACCTATAAATACTTCCTTCCTCAGCACTCATGTTCCACCCTGCCATTCTCCATCTCCAACCACGTTCTCTCCAGCGGCGACTTCGACGAAAAAGCTCCAGAACACTACGAGGAGCTCCCCTGCAGCGAAACTCTCCCAGAACCTTCAAGTCTCTAGTTTTCTCTTCATCTTGGAAGAAAATGGCTGTCAGTTTCACCGTATCTGAGGTTAATCCACTCCTATTCTCTCTTTATCTTTACCGTAGTTCTTTACATTCTTGCAAGTTCATATACTTAGTACTTTCCTCCCATTTTTGTCTTTTTGATCCCCAAACTTTAGGAATTGAGTGACAAGATAGTTATTCCCACCGAACAACCTCATCTCCAATGCTTAGGTCCAATGGGTGATCCAAATCTGACTGATATAATAAACGCAGAAACCAATAGGATCCCCTTTAGAGCCGAAAACTTCTCCCTAGATCTATGGAAAGATACTTTCCGATCCTGGCCAAAACCAACTAAGAGATGGAAAGATTGGTTTCTGAGAGTCAGTGGGGCAAATGAAGTGTACTGGGGAGAGCGCAAAATAGACTAGTGCATCAGACTCTCCATTGCTGATATGGAGAAAAATGAGTCAATGATAATAGCAGCCTCATACTTCTGGTCAGATACCATTAATGCTTTTATATTTGCTCATGGCCTGGCTTCCCCCACACTTGCCGATGTCTTATGCTTACTGACCTAGACATATCAAATGCCGATGATGGTGGCATTTTCAATTAGAAACCTGAACATAGGGTAGACACCCGTAACATCGGCGGTTGGTTAGGATATATTCAAAGGTATCGGCAAACTGGATCGGTTAGTCAGAGAGAGCAAGCCATCTTCCTAAATATGTGCTTGGACAAGTTTATCTTCTGTGGCCGGTCGGTAGGGCCAACTTGTGTTTACCTATCGGTTGCTGAGCGACTGGCCAATGGCCACCAATTTCCTCTTGGCTGATATCTCTTGAGCTCTGCCTATCATCTCCTCCACCAAGTAGCTGAGAAGCTTCTGCTAGGTGAACCTATCGACAACTTGGGAGGCCCCTAGTGGTTCATCAACATGTGGCTCAATGCCCATATGCACAAGCGCCTATAATGGGACTTCTTTGCACAGTGGTTTCCTCGGGATATTGTCGAAGATTACGAATTGGCAGAGGATGAATAGGCAACCCGTTCCCCCCTCAATTTTGGCGAAGCCATCATAGTTCTCCCTGGGACCGATGCGAATGAGAACCAGACTGGCCGATTCTTCCAAACTCTCTACAATGGTCTTTCTAGGGATCATCGGGCTTGGATGCCTTATGAAGATGAAGAATCTAGGTTCCCACTCACCTTCCATCCTGCTGATGATGCACTTAACAAAGACAATGACTTGATGATGGCGATTATCACTCCAAGGGCAATCCCCGTGAACAACTTTGGCAGTGGAAAGAATACCAGCACAAGTTACGAATTCTACAACCCATCAGCATTATCTCGCCAGCTAGCTTTCGGTCAGCTGCCCATCAAACATTGTTATGCCGATGTGGTCAAGCCAAGGGAGGCAATCACCAGCGGTCTTGAATGGATTAGGGTAGCCCAACTCTCGCCAGATGCCGATATAGCAGACATCGACCTATCGGATTGGGTCCCAACTTCTTTCATTACTGAGTCCAATAAGCTGTGGTGGGAAGAATGGAAGGAGCAGTTCTTCCCAGTATCGGTTCATATGTACTGGAACATGATTGACCCTGAGCATGAGATTCCTGATGACGTCCTAAGTTTCCTCCCATACTCAATTCTTTCTTTACTTTTAACTTCATCGATAACTCATTTATTTTATTTTTTATTTTAATAGGTCAATGATCCAGCACCATCAGTTAGCAGGAGTGGGTGGCCGTTCAATCTCCATCCAATATCTCTAGTCTCCCTGATCGGCTATAATGCCCCAAGTCTAGCAGTCTTGATGCACCAAGGCGTTCGTTTCAAGAAGATGAATACCAAGCGATCAAAGGCCACTGCATTGGTTGCCGCTGCTACTCTGGCGCAAGCTTTTAAGGTAAGAATCCTCAGTTAATTCCTATTATGCCGATTTCAATCTATACTTATGTTATCCTTTCAGGGTGCATCAACCACGACTGGGATGTCATCGGTAACATTGTTTTGCACTAGGCACTTTCATTCTTCAATAAATTTCAGAAATATTCTCCTACTCTTATATTTAACTCACAAAACTTTTAAATCTGGTGATAGCAAACTAGCGCATCAGCAAGGGTCCAAGGCATTCAATCATCAAGTACCGATGCCCCCCAGTCGACAACCAGCCAAGCTCCACCTAAGAGGAAAGCCCCCAAAAGCACCAAGACTCAGCCAAAGCGGCAGAGAACAACACCGTCCTCTCCGCCTCATCCGGCGCTCCAGATTCAAGCAGACCCGGCCAATGCACCTGAGCAGACCATCGATCCACTCGATCAAAGCACGTCATCGGCTGTCGCTCCTGAGCAAACAATCACCGCTTCCCCTCAAGGTAAAATATCAATCACAAAATCATCGTTGATGAACTACTTACAAAGATATCATCTTTAATACTAAACGACTTTGTAGTTGAAGATATTCCATCGGCAGATCTAGCCAATCAGGGCATAATCCAAGCTACACCCCCAAGTCAAAGGCAAGAAATCACCCTAAAACAAGTAAGCTACCCGACCTGCTTGATTTTGCATCATTCATATTTGACTCCAACTAATTCATTTCCTTCTTCTATTTCTAGGAACAGGATTCTCCTGACAGCTTGTTTTCTTTCGCCATCGACATCTCTGATGACGAAGGTGAAGAAGCAAGCTCTTCTCTGGCGCTTGGAATCGCATCGGCGGAAATCAAGTCCAAGCTGGAAGATCTATTGGCCCTATTACAGCAAGACACAGCTCAGCTAGTAGATGATTTTGATCCGGCCAAGACTATCTTCAAAACTCTCTGTGATCAAGTCCCTGTCGATGCCGAAGAGATGCTCTTCCAAGCTGTCCATCTGGAGAGTCGCCAACTCCAATACCAAAAAGTGGTTCAGCGCCTTGCCGATAGAGCTGCCTATGCCCAACTTAAGGATGAAATGCTGTAGGTAAAGCATGTTGCCGATGAGAAGCACAAAAGCATCGGCACTCTATAATCCTCAGGTGTTGAATTAAAGCAGAAAATTTCCGATCTATCGGCAAAGAGAGAGGCTCTACTCGCTGAACTTAAACAAGTCGAGGAAGCATTGACCCAGGTCGAGGAAGCATTGACCCAGGAAGAAAGCCAACTGCCTGATGTGCTCAGAAATCTTCAGCAGGAGAGGGATACCCAAGCTCACAAGGCACTGCAGATGAAGAAGAAGCTGAAACCAGTAGAAGGTTCGGCCGATGAAGACACCAAAGAGATAGAAGAAGCCAATCAGATTTGCCTGTGTGCGATATCAGCCATTCAAGTTTTGCTAAATGTGTAAACTTCTTTATCGCCAACATGTTTCATCGGTTCTTTTGAAAACACTAGCATTTGATCCAGCCGATAGGATTGTTATCGACACTTAAACTTCTTATGCATCGACCCAGATACTAGGGTAGTGTATTTTTAAATATTTTCTGTTTAATGTTCTGGGAAATTCAACTCCTTCGAGAGTATCTAGAATATATGCATTGCTAGGAGCAGATCGACTTATCCGATAGGGACCTTCCCAATTAGGAGATCATTTTCCAAATTTTGAACTTTTAGTCCCAATCGGTAGAAATAACTTCCAAACTAAATCACCATCGGTGAACTCCTTAGCCTTTATCCTTTTATCATACCGTCTAGCTACTCTCTTCTTATTTTCTTCTATATTTACCAAAGCCCTCAACCGATGACCTGCCGAATCCTCCAACTCAACTTTCATTAGAGTAACATAATCATCGGCAGCTAATTGGTTTTGAGAAAATATCCGCCTAGAGCCAGTTTTGATTTCCCAAGGCAGCACAGCAGTGCTAGTTAGATGACTAAATATGTCAAGAAAAGATGGATTCAGAACTAGAAAATGATAATAAAATATGAAAGTAATGCATCACCTCCTAGTATTTGCGATTTTACCCTACAATTGCACATTATTCCCATTTCCCAAAGAATCTAAGTGAGAAAAAAATATATATTTCATTTGATTTAGATTCAAAGATGCAGAAACTTACTTGACATGGCAATGAGCCGAGCTGAGTGACTTGGCGATGAGCTCCATCACTGTCAGTCTTGCCGCGGTGCCGCCAGCGTGGCAATCTTGTGGGCGAAAGTGATCTGTAAGCCGTGAGCAGCGTTTTTCCTCTCGCGATGGTCGCAATTTTAGGCACGTGAAGCGACAACCGCGGCATCGGGCTCTCCGCTTCATATCGTAGTCGTCGAAGAGTTAAGGAACGCCAGCACGCGAAGGTGATTACATGAAGGAAGCGATACGTCAAGCTTCAACATTTATTAGTCTAAATTCCTAATTGGGTCGGCTGCATGTAAAGGCCTACTTGTGGCCTGCCAACGCAAAACAAATGGATCATAAATTCACGGTGGTGCACTTGGTTGGCCCACTGTGGTGCACAAGAGGTAAAATTTAGTACATGTTAATTAATATTTGGATTTTTCCCTGGTGCCTGTGCACTCGGGTGGCTCAACGTGGCTTCGCCACTGGTCGTGCCCAGACACCAACTGATAAGGCGACACTTTAGTTGAACCATGACACACCATCCGATACGACCACAAGGCTTCATTTAACACCGTATGCCATCGTTTTGGGTTTTCTTCAATCTTTCGCTTGACGAGCTTAATAATCCCTTTGTTAGAAGCTTCGGCCTGCCCATTAGCTTGAGTATAATAAGGAGAAGAATTCAACACCTTAATCCTCATACCAATTGCAAATTCATCAAACTCCCCCGATGTAAACATAGTACCCTGGTTGATAGTAATCGTCTGAGGAATACCAAATTGGTAAACGATATGCTCTTTAACAAAATCAATCATATTGGCCGATGTCACTTTCTTCAAAGGAATAGTTTCAACCCACTTAGTGAAATAATCTATGGCAACAAGAATAAACTTATGCCCTTTACTCGATGGTGGATAACATTTGACCGATGAGATCCATAGCCCATCCTCGGAACGACCAAGGTTTAATAATAGGATTCATAGCCGATGCAGGTGCCCTTTGAATATTACCAAACTTCTGACATCCTTGGCATCCTTTGAAATATTTAAAACAATCTTCAAGAATGGTTGGCCAATAATACCCATTTGATCTAATCATCCATTTCATTTTGAAAGCCGACTAATGTGCTCCACATACCCCTTCATGAATTTCACCCATCAAACTCTTGGATTCATCATCACCTAGACATCTGAGTAAAATTCCATCCATTGTACGATAATACAATTCATCATCAAGGAGTACATACTTAGTGGCTTGAAATCTAACACGCCTTTCAACTTTCTTAGATGGATCTTTCAAGTAATCAATGATTTCCTTTCTCCAGTCATCGGTACTGATTACCGATGAAAATACTCCTAGGATAGGTTGATATCCCAAAGCATGCTGAGCCAACCGATTAGCTTCTTCATTATATAATCAGGGAATATGCTCCAAACGGAAATCCTTGAATTCCTTTAATAATTGTAAACACCTTTCATAATATGACACTAAAATTTTACTCTGGCATTCATAAACTCCAGCCAATTGGTTTATAACAAGCATAGAATCACTGAAGATTTTGACAACATCGACACGAACTTCCCTTAATAACTCTAATCCTTTGACTAGAGCTTGGTACTCAGCCTGGTCAATGTAGCAACAATCGGCAAAGAAAACTTATACTTCTTTCCTTAGGGAGAAATCAACACTATACCGATACCTGCCCCTTGATCACATGTAGATCCATCAAAGAAAAGCGTCCAAGGAGCAACCTCCAAAGAACCCACCAGACTACAATGTTGGGTAACAAAGTCGGCCATGATCTGTCCCTTGACTACCTTAGCCGATTCGTAACGTAAGTCAAATTCTGACAATGCCAGTATCCATTTGCCGATTCTACCGCTCATAATCGGCATCGACAACATGTATGTGACTACATCTTCCTTGCATATGATAGTACATTCGGTCGATAGCAAATAAGGTCTTAATTTAGTGCAAGAAAAGTACAGACACAAGCATAATTTCTCAATAGCCGAATACCTTGTCTCACCATCCACCAATCTTCTACTTAAGTAATAAATCACACGTTCTTTTCCTTCAAATTCTTGAATAAAAGCTGAACCGATAACTGCATTATCGGTCGATAAGCATAATCTGAAGGGCTTTCCATGCTGAGGTGGAACTAACACTGGAGGATTTGTCAAATAATTCTTAATTTCCTCTAAGGCCAGCTATTGCTCTTTTCCCCATATAAATTCTTGATCGGCTTTTAATTTAAGCAAAGGACTAAAAGCCCGGATCTTACCCGACAAGTTGGATATGAATTGCCTGATAAAATTAATCTTGCCGATCAAGGATTGAAGTTTAGTTTTATCGACAGGAGCAATTACCTTGTTGATTGCATCAATGGATCTCGTGCTAATTTCAAACCCCCTAAGATGCACCATGAAACCTAGAAACTAGCCTGCCGATACACCAAATGCACATTTATTAGGATTCATCTTCAAACCATGTTTCCTTGTGCATTCAAGTATTTTCCACAGATCGAGTAAATGTTTTATAAAATCCTCAGACTTAACTACTACATCATCAATATAAATTTCCACCAATGTGCCGATGAACTCGTCAAAGATGAAATTCATAGCCCTCTGATAAGTAGCACCAGTATTTTTCAAGCCGAAAGTCATGACTATCCATTCAAATAACCTAACATGACCTAGACATCTAAAGACAGTCTTGGGAATATCTTCTTCAGCAATGAATATTTGATTATACCCTGCATTGTCATCCATGAAACTAATAATCTGATGCCCAGCTGCAACATCAACTAACAAATCGGCAACTGACATTGGATAACCATCCATCAGTGTAGCTTTGTTAAGATTTCTAAAATCAATGCACACGTGGAGTTTTCCATTCTTCTTGTAGACAGGAACAACATTGGAAATCCACTCAGCATACCGACACTGTCGAATGAACATAGCTTCAATGAGTTTTGTTATTTCAGCCTTAATATCAGGAAGAATATTAGGGTTACATCGGCACGCTAGTTGTTGATGTGGCCGAAATCAAGATTTAATAGGCAACCGATGTTCAACAATCGATCGGTCTAATCTAGGCATCTTAGTATAATCCCAAGTAATCTTTATATTCCTTTAACAAATTGGTTAATTGCTACTTACATTTAGAATCTAACTTAGCACTAATAAAAGTAGGTCTCGGCCTTTTACTACTATCTATGTCTACTTCTATTAAATCATCAGCTGATGTAAATCCTTGTCCTAACTTTCCATCGTTAGCGAACCTATCCATTAAAACTCTTCATTAGAACCGACTGCTTGGATCGGTGGAATCTCATAATCGGCAACTTTGAGGAAATCTTTCTCCCAAGCTTCTCCCGATATGCACCTGGTTCGCTCATAAGTATCTGATTCTGCCGATGCAATGATGTAGGAAGAATCCCCAGGAACAACTTCAATTTTGTCGCCTACCCATTGAACAAGGCATTGATGCATTGTAGAAGGAATGCAATAGTTGACATGAATCCAATCTCTCCCCAACAGCAAATTGTACACGCCTTTCCCATTGATGACAAAGGAAGTCGTCGGCAAAGTCTTGCTACTGATAGTCAATTCAACGCATACAACCCCTTTAGCTGGAGACACATTACCTTCAAAATCTTCCAACATCATATCGGTCTTGGTTAAATCCTGATCCCCTTTACCAAGCTTCCGATACATCACATATGGCATAATATTAATTGCAGCCCCTCCATCAATAAGTATTTTGGAAACCGACTACCCATCAACCCTGCCTTTAATAAATAAAGCTTTAAGATGTTGCCTTTCATCATCAAAAGGTTTTTCAAAAATATTTGTTATTGGATCAAGTGTCAGCTGAGCTATTTGATCAAGGAGACTAATTTCCTCATCATCACTAGAAGGCGCAAGAAACTCCATCGGCAACATGAACACCATGTTGACATCTGCCGATGATCCTTTCCTCTTGCGGTCCAACTGTTGCCGATCTTTAGACTTAAAAGAATTTTCCTCTCTGTACAAATCTTCCTGATGTTCCCGTCGCATCCTCCTCCTCTTCGTCCATGTCAACCCTTCTGGACACCATCGGGGAAGCTTTGTCTTCCGAACTAGCTGATAGCGAACCTCCTTTGATTCCACACGATGAATGTTAGAATCTCTGCAAAATATGAATTCATTGGGAACCCGTGCATTTGACATCTCTTCAAGTTCTTCCTGATCCCTCGGAAAATGACTGACACATTCGCCAAGCCTGTCATGCACGCTAAGCCTACCCCCAGCCGATTGTGAACTGAAGTTCTCCCCCTAATCGGCTCATTGAAACGTCGATCATTGTTTTGGAATCCCCGATCTGACCGATCATACCGATGATAACCATTACACTCGGGACAATCTTGAACAGTCGGCAGTTTGATATTTTGTTCCCAGCAGTGAATGAAGAACGGGCAATTCCAATGATCTTTATCTTGATTCCATTCTTCTCGTTGCCTTTCTTCTTATTGACGCCGATACTGATCCTCATGCTCCTGCCATGTTTCTCGATGCCGCCTATGAGTAATTACGACACCAGACCAGAGAGGCCGTCCAGAGCTGCTACCTTCCCTTATCAAGCCTTTTCCTTTGGCATTATCGGTAGTTACTTGATGTTGGGGATCTACTGATGCGTTCTTCTCAGCCGTTTCTGATGTTAAGATCTTAGTCTTACCCTTGGCGTCTAACATGTTTGTAGGGAAAGGATGCTGATCAATCTTCATCGGCTTTTGAGTTTTGGAACTATCAAACTTGATTCTCCAAGATTCTATAGCCGATTGCAATTGCTGCCTAAACACTTTGCATTCATTTGTGCTATGTGAAGTTGCATTATGCCACTTGCAATACTTGATTTTCTTCAGCTCTTCTGCCCATGGAATTACATGATTAGGTGACAATTTAATTTGTCCTTCTTCAAGCAAGAAATCAAATATCCTATCAGCTTTTGTGATATCAAAAGCAAACTTTTCTCGTTCTTTCTATCCAAAAGGACAAGACATCGGCTTCTTATTTTTTACCCACTCTGCCAAGCCAATGATTGGTTTTTCATCAGAATCAAAACTCCCTGCCTCATCAACAAATGATACTTTCTTATTCCAAGCCTTTCTTGGTTCAAAAGCCTTGATGTTTTGATCAAAAATTCTCTACACCAAATGACTCAAACTTTCAAACTCTTGAGAAGCATATTTATCTTTGATATGTGGCAACAATTCCTGAAAAGCCAAATCGGCCAATTACCGATCATCTAGAACCAGACTGTAACATTTGTTCTTTACGTCTCGTAGCCTCTACACAAAGCTTTCCACCGATTCATCATTATGTTGTCTGAATCTTACTAAATCAGTAATCTTCTTCTTATGAACTCTAGAAAAGAAATATTTGTGAAATTGCTTTTCTAGATCAGCCCAGGTAATGACTGAATTCGGAGGTAATGAAATAAACCAGGTAAAAGCCGATCCTGACAAAGATGATGAAAATAAACGAACTCTTAATTTATCTCTATTGGCAGCCTCTCCACATTGAATGATGAACCGATTGACATGTTCCATGGTTGATGTATCATCTTGTCCAGAAAACTTAGTTAAATCTGGTACCTTGTACTGATTTGGGAGTAGAAATAAATCATATGCAGGAGGATACGGTGTTCGATAAGAATAAGTGTTAACCTTGGGAGTTATCCCAAACTGATCTCTCATAACCTCTGCTATCTTATCGGCCCAATAGGCATCGACATCTTACCGATGTACGGGTTGAACTTCTGGCACCTACTGATAGGCTTCCACATGTCTCTGAGGTACACGGTCTCCAGTAAACATCACATTAGCCATAGCTTGCTGACCACCGATCTACTGAGCAAGATTCATTGGTTGATTTGTCGGCGCCTGATTCTGAAAACCGACCTGCATCTGACCTTGTTGGAATTCTGCAGCCTGATGATTCTGTTGTGTTGCATGTGGGAAGATCAACTGCCCTGTCCAACCATTGTTAGTGTTCATTGGCTGGTAATTGGTTGTCATTGCTGGATTGACATAACCTGTGTGAGACATAAACCTTTGCTGTGTCGGTAATGGATTTGCCGATGAGTTTGCATTAGGCATCTTGAACGTGGGTGCCTAAAAATTCCCCGTAACTAGCCTCGCGGTAGTTGTTGTGGAATACTAAGGAATTTGAGTCATCGGTGACACTGGAGGTGCCGATGGTATGGGAGCTTTCCCTACCGAATCAGTTACCTGAGATGTTCAAAAACTATTTGTGAAAAACTCTGGAGACATACCATATCCCCACCAATTGGGAGGAACCTGACAGTTCTGAAAAACAGACCATGACATTGCTGATGCCGATAGATCTGTGTTGAGCTAAAATCATCCCCCTGAGGTCACTGGATCAGATCTCATCGGTGTGGGCTGCTCATTAGTCAATCCCAAAGTGCTTGGAGGAGAAGTAACCTCTGTACCCGCAACGGCTGAAGGAGTCAATGGAGCCGCAACCATCGATAACCCTGGCTGGTGATAAGCTGGGCCAACATAAAGTGGCGGTGTCTGTCCTTCTTTAAAGGTTCGAACCACAGCATTGTAAACAGTAAAGGATCAAGGATAATCATTCAATCAATGTCGGTTTGATCCGACGGCCCACGTTTACCTGAGGGGACTATATAAGCAGACCCCCTGGCCCCTGGAGGAGGAGAAGTTCATCATAGAGTTGAGAGGAGCCCTCGAAGGATAACCTCTCCTCTAAATAGACTTAGGGCTTAGCATCTAATGTGAGTAGATTAGATCTACTAGATTGAGAGAGATAGAGTGGAGGTGTAGATCGGAGGAAGCCCGGCCTGTCGGTGTCTACTCCGAGGTTATACCTGCGGGATCAAGTTCTCCTAACCTGAAGCTTGTTCCTAGGATTCTTCAGTAATTCGACTTCTAAATACTAGTAAGTTCTTGTTTTATTGTTCTTTGGTTTATGACTTTACTTTAATCTCTTCGCATAGAGTTTAGAGTAATCATCTCTAGCGTAGACGTGGTGTTTGGGCAAGGATACTCATAGATATTCCCTGACTAGCTGGACCGTGGTAGTAGCGAGGAACGTGACATTTCCGAGTTACCTTCGCAGACCATATCTCGTTAGCAGGATGAATAGGGTTTATAGGTGCGGGTTGAACATCCTCTATGGTGTCTAGATTCCGTGAGCCTCCCCAATAGAACAGTAGATTATCCTTACTAAGGTTAGAACGAGACTACAGTTGCAGTCTTCTCTATATATAACTCACATCGAGAAATATTCTTTGTAGCTTAAAGGTTAGTAGTAATAGACCAGGTTAGTCAGATGCACTCTTTCTCCTAGTGGTAAAAATATAAATACGATACTCTCAATAACATCCCGGGTGAAGTGCTCACCGATATCCGTGTGCTTGCGGATCAATTCCTTATTGCGTTCCCAAATATCAACAAGCATTTCTAGCGCCGTTGCCGGGGAGAAAGACGGTTTGCTGAGATAACCTTGAGTCTTACTATTAGCTTGTGTCTATACTTTTATCTTTTCTTATCTTTTATATTCTTTATTTATTTTCTTTACTCTTACCTTATGGAAAACCAAGATTCTAAATCAATCTATCAGTTTGCAACACCTTCGGAAACTGACCTTTTACCATGGGAGTCATCACAGCCTATCCAAACATCCCAGTATAGGTTAAGTTCTAGGTTGATTGCCATGATTCAAAACCTATCTTTTTCAGGAAAGGAAGACGAAAACCCTTACCTTCACATTAGAGATTTTGAGCAAACATGTGATTGTCTTCGCACTGAAGGCATTTCTGATAAAACTTTACGTTGGAACCTTTTTCCTTTTTCTTTAAGGGGAGAAGCTAGACAATGGTATAATCAGAAGGTAGGTCAACAACGAGGTGAATGGGGAGTTTTACGAGCCAACTTTTGTCTAGATTTTTATTCCCTCGACCGTATCGGCGACCTTAGACTCGAAGTCCTATCTTTTAAACAAAAAGATAATGAAACTTTGGGAAAATCCTAGAAATGTTTTTTTGATCTTTTAGAATCCGGTCCAAACCTTAATCTTGAAGACCCTGTTCTTTTATTTCACTTTTTTCGAGGTCTTCACAAAGATCATAAATAAATGCTACATACAATGTCTAGAGGTTCTTTCTTTCGTATCCCTACTGATGATGCTAGAGTGATCCTAGATAGAATCCTAGAAGCTGAGGTGGATAATACCCTTCATGATGAAACCCACAAAGCCGAAGTAGACACTCTACCAAATTCTCCATCTACTTTAGCTATCCCAAGTTCTGAGCCACAAAAGGAAGAAATTCCACCACCTGATTTCATGCTAGATATAGAATCTGATCTTTTTGCCGATTTTGGGAACATTTCAAACTACCATTCTATTAACAGACCCCAAAACGGCCACTTTAGCATTTGTTTGCCAACTGAACATCAATTGAGAGAGCTTATCTCAGTCATGAGTAGCGAATGGTTGGAGGAGTCAGAGCTTTCCTCTGATGTGATTCGTTTGGACACACCTATAACTATACGTTGTGCTTATGATTCTGATCAATTTGATGCTCTCTTGTGGGGATCAACATCATGTCTGAATCTTTTGCACTTAAACTATTTAAAAATTTTGTCTTAACCCACAACAAGGGTCATAAGGGAATCTTCGGGACGATTAGTCCCTAGTCTTGGAATTATCAATGTCCTACCCCTTACGGTAGAAGGCTCCATGGTTCATTTGAACTTTTATATCTTTGATACATGGGACTTCGACCTGTTGATAGGACAACCTTTTAGAAGACTCCTTTATGAAGGTCATATTGGAAAGCTACACATTTCTTTTAGAAAAACTTTTAAATTTCCAATAACAATTTCACACTCCTTAAATAATAAGGCTGAGTCATATCTTTTGTCTGATCCTATGGAGGAGGTAAAGGCTGCATCTCTAGAGCTTTTAGATGAACCAGACTTAGAAGACAAAGCTCCTTTCTTCACAGAAGAAGAAGCCGAACCTTCTGAACTTGAACCCTTAGACAAGTTTGCAGAAACGCCTAGACCTCCCATAGAGCTTAAAACTTTACCACACGGTCTTATCTATGATTTCCTTAACAATAATCTAGAGTTTCCTGTGATCATCAGTGATAAACTCACTCAGGAGCAAACTCTGCGATTGATGACCATTCTTGAGAAACATCACTCAGTTTGCGGCTACTCACTCCAATATCTTACAGGAATCAGTCCTATGATTTGTACCCATCGTATTCTGACAGATCCTTCTGTTTCACCTTCTCGAGAGCCCCAACATAGACTTAACAACGCGATGAGAGAGGTGGTTAAAAAGGAAGTTATAAAGTTGCTGCATGCAGGGATTATATATCCTGTGCCGCACAGTGAGTGGGTGAGCCTAGTTCAACTTGTGCCTAAAAAGGGAGGCATGACTGTTGTTATGAATGAAAAGAACGAGCTAATTCCGCAACGCACCATCACAGGGTGGCGGATGTGCATAGACTATAGAAAACTAAACAAAGCCACGAGAAAGGATCATTTTCCTTTACCTTCTATAGATGAGATGCTAGAGCAATTAGCGAACCATTCGTTCTTCTGTTTCTTAGATGGATATTCAGGGTATCACCAGATCCCGATCCATCCCGATGATCAAACCAAAACCACTTTTACATGCCCATACGGAACTTATGCTTACCGTAGAATGTCTTTTGGATTATGTAATGCACCAGCTTCTTTTCAAAGATGCATGATGTCTATATTTTCTGATATGATTGAAAAGATCATGGATGATTTCTCTGTATATGGAAAAACTTTAGATAGTTGTCTTGAAAACTTAGACAAGGTTTTGCAAAGATGTGAAGAAAAGCACTTAGTCCTTAATTGGGAAAAATGTCATTTTATGGTTAGGGAAGGAATAGTGCTGGGACACTTAGTGTCTGAAAGAGGTATTGAGGTAGATAAAGCTAAAATTAAAGTAATTGAACAACTACCTCCAACTCTGAATATAAAAGGAATTTGAAGCTTTCTTGGCCATGCTGGTTTTTATCGTAGATTCATAAAAGATTTTTCATTCATTGCTAGACCACTTACTCTTTTGCTAGCCAAGGATGCTCCTTTCGAATTTGATGATGCATGTCTAACATCTTTCAATTTATTAAAGAATGCACTCATCTCTGCACCAATCATTCAACCCCCTGATTGGTCATTACCTTTTGAAATTATGTGTGATGCTAGTGATTATGCTGTGGAGGCAGTTTTGGGACTAACTAAAAATAAAAAGCATCATGCAATTGCTTATGCCAGTAAAACTTTGACAGGAGCTCAGCTTAATTATGCAACCACTGATAAAGAGCTTCTGGCTGTTGTCTTTGCCATTGATAAATTTAGATCTTATTTAGTTGGAGCTAAAATAATTGTTTACACTGATCATGCTGCACTAAAATATCTGCTCACTAAAAAGATGCTAAACCACGCCTGATTAGATGGATCTTATTACTTCAAGAATTTGACATAGAAATAAAAGATAAAAAGGGAGTAGAAAATTCTGTTGCTGATCACTTGTCTAGAATGTATTTTAAGAATCCACAGGAAACCCCCATCAATGATTCACTCCGAGACGACATGCTCTACGGGATTAACAGGTCTGACCCCTGGTATGCAGATATTGTTAATTTTATGGTTTCAGGGTATGTACCACTAGGAGCAAACAAGAAGAAGCTTATTCAAGAAAGTCGTTCACATATATGGGATGAGCCGTACCTCTTCCGAGTATGCTCTGATGGCTTACTCAGGAGGTGTGTGACCACTGAGGAAGGATGGAAGATCATCGACAGATGTCATTCATCACCATATGGAGGTCATTATGGAGCATTCCGTACACATTCAAAGATCTGGCAGTGTGGATTCTACTGGCCTACAATGTATGAAGACACGAAGCAATATATCAGAAGATGTGGGTCATGTCAAAGGCACGGAAACATAAACACAAGAGATGCCATGCCACTCCCCAATAACCTTCAGATTGAGCTCTTTGATGTCTGGGGAATAGACTACATGGGTCCATTTCCCCCATCAAAGAAGTGTTAGTTCATCTTGGTGGCAGTTGACTATGTCTCCAAGTGGGTAGAGGCACTACCTTGCAAACATGCCGACAACATCAGTTCAAAGAGGATGTTTGAAGAAGTTATATTTCCAAGATTTGGAGTTCCCAGAGTAGTGATAAGTGATGGAGGAGCACACTTCATCGACAAACGCTTCAAGCAATATCTAGCAAAACATGGAATCTGTCACAGCGTTGCTACCCCCTACCATCCTTAGACAAGTGGCCAAGCAGAGACTTCCAACAAACAAATCACGAATATTCTTCAGAAAACAGTCAATGAGATGGGAACGGCATGGAAGGACAAGTTACCCGATGCACTCTGGGCATACCGGACAGCGTACAAGACCCCAATTGGAATGTCCCCATACCAATTGGTATACGGGAAGACTTGCCACCTACCTGTTGAACTAGAATTCAAAGCACACTGGGCCATAAGGAGATGGAATATGGACCTAGATGTCGCTGGAGATCATAGAAGAATGCAACTATCAGAATTGGAAGAATGGCGAGAGAAAGCATATCACAATTCAAAGATCTACAAAGAAAGAGTCAAAAGGTGGCATGACAAGCAGATCAAGAAGGAGTTCGCACCCGGAGATAAGGTATTACTTTTTAATTCTAGGGTGAAGCTTTTCGGGCATGGAAAACTCTAGAGTAAATGGGAAGGACCATTCAAGGTAATCAATTCATCATCCCACGGAGCTATCACACTTCAAAATGACGAAGGTACGTTATTCAAGGTAAATGGTCAACGTCTTAAATTATTTTTAGAGCCCAATAAAGAATTAGAAGAAATAGATGAAATTCATTTCTACCTTCCCATGGAGAAATAGAGCCCAACCTTTTTAATCGGACGTTTTAGGGCCACGTATATATTTTCCTAATAAGTTTTGCATCTAGAAGCACGCTCGGGGAAGCAGGCCCATAGAGGGGCCAGGCACAGGGTGGGCGCCCTGATGATGAGGGCGGGCGCCCAGCCCCTGCCCCCTCTCAGTCCCGTTCTCCTCCGTCACGGTAAACATATTTATGGTAAACCAAATAATCCTTCAGATGGAAAGTTTCACACGCACGGCGGTGGGAATAGCCCGAGAGAACCCTAGAGGCACTTTTTGACCCCTATATAAACAGACCCCTAACGTCAGTTTTCAAACACCAATCTATTCAAGCCTTCTCTCCTTCTTCAATTAGAGCTTGATTAGTCCCTCGCTGCTCCAATGGCCGAAGAGTTCCACGACGATTGGGAAGTCGTCCCCTACGACCTCAACAAGAAGCCCAAGGAAGACCCCGACGCCCATGCTCTCGTCTCGGCCAACACAGAGCGATAGCTAGAAGCGATGTCATTACGCCAGCGCAGCTCCGCCCAATCCTACCAAGCTCAATCAGTTCTCACCGCACCGCCGTAGCCCCTACTTCTCAAGGGACCATCAGCCAAGAAGGTGGCCACCGTCAAGGTGCCAGTCAGCACTAGGATCCTTCCACCCAGACCCAATGAGAGGGTTGTTGGAGTCAAGACCAACCGGAGCGGCGAGATCAGCAGTATCCGCTACACTACGGAGGAGGAGAAACCTTACTTTGAGGGGATCAGAGCAGCCAAAGTCCATTTCATCCCTCCAAAGGCAGCCCCAAGGCACGCTCTCAATGCTTTCGAGACACCTCCTAAGCGTCGTAGGACTATATTAGATATTGATGAGGACGTTCGCAGGCTAGACAGGGTCATCATAGACCTCCAGTCCTTAGTTAACTCTATCACTAGGCAGCTCTCTAACCACAACACCGTGGTACTAGGTCTTAGGCATGATTTTGCTAGTGCCAATATAAAGATCAGGGAGTTAGAGCGCCGCTAAGTTATCTAGATTAGATCTTGAGGCAATGCATCTTAGTTATTTATCTTTAAATTTGGTTTAGATCTATTATTAGCTTCAGTTCATTACTAGTCATTTGTAATAAATGTCTCAAGATTAATAAAGAGTATTATTATTATTATGTCTTGTATATCTCTACTTTATTTTTATGCAAGAAAGCAGAAAACAAGTATGGGGGAGATCTCTCGACATGCCAAACGTACTTCGACTACACCACTCCATGATTCAGGTACATACTCTCCACACTTTACACATACACATATCTTGGATTATGTAGAATATTGTCTCCGACATGATAAATTAAAAAAAAATAAAATGTCTCTAATCATGATTAATCTCACTCTGTGATATTTCCTGAAAACCTGCAACTATTGAAAAATCATTTTAAAACCCTGTGTTACTCAATTCACTGTGAAATATGGTAGAGTATGAGTACCTTATTCTTGATATCAATGCTGCTTGGAGAATTTATTTTAAAATCTTTAAAAATTCTAGCTACCATCCTCAGTGTTTTATATACCTGATAAACCTGAAAACATGATAATTATAAAAGCTATCTGCTCTGTATTGAGTTTGTTCAAAATGAGTTAGACCCTTGTTGAGAGATTTATCATACTCCTAAGATCAAGACATTCATTCAGAAAGATTCACTCTTCCGAAGTATTATTGCGTTAGAGGCATGGGCTATGCAAAAATATGAATATTTCGAGGAAATAAAAAGGAGCAAGTGCTCGATAACCTCACAGAAAAAATAGACAAGTGTCCGGCAGTAGAATTAGGGGTACCTCGGTATCCACTTAAAAAAAGAGAGAGAAAAGAAAGAAAGAAAGAAAATGATAGCCCATGGTCCCTCTAATAAGCAATATGTCAGCAAGAGTTGACAAGTTTTAAATTTCCAAAGTCTTTGATCTAAGAGTATGGCATTCCTCTCCTCGGATCCTATTTTGATCAGGCAATAAATGCAAGGTAAGTATGCTTGAGAATTTTTGCAAATTAAAACAGCCTCAGTGAGATATATAAAAGATAATGAGTGACCTGAGAGAACCTATGAGGATAAAGGTATGCTAAATTTCTTTTCAAAAATATACAAAAACTTCAAGTAACAGGATTGAGAAGAAAGGACCTCTACTCTTGACCATATATTTCCCTAACTACGGTACACAGTGGATTTTTACACCCTGCAGGTATGAAGAGAATGTTTTACAATGTTTTAACCCCAGATATTTTCTTAACCATCCTTTTCTCGAGGACGAGTAAAAGCCTAAGTATGGGGGTATTTGTTGACGGTTCTTAAGTATCAATTTTAATTATTAAATAAACAAGGGAAAGGACCAATATACAAACAACACCTACAATTAGGGTTTGATCTGACAGAATTCCATGAGTTTTGTTATTTATCTGTTTCTGCAGGGGGTTATCAGGAAATAAGGAAGAAAGGCCCACATGTCGGGATTACATAGAGATATTAACGCACCGTGCAATTTTCTATCATCTCGAAGACTCCAGAAGCCATGGGAACAAACGGGAAGGCGATCGGGCCCGGGGGCAGGGCGCCCCCCTCCCCCTAGGGCGCCCGCCCTGGAGTTGTGTCCAATCCCGTCCAACTTCGCGGATTACGCTCCACCGACCTAAAGGATCAAGGATAACCATTCAATCAATGTCGGTTTGATCCGACGGCCCACGTCCACCTGAGGGGACTATATAAGCAGACCCCCTGGCCCCTGGAGGAGGAGAAGTTCATCATAGAGTTGAGAGGAGCCCTCGAAGGATAACCTCTCCTCTAAATAGACTTAGGGCTTAGCATCTAATGTGAGTAGATTAGATCTACTAGATTAAGAGAGATAGAGTGGAGGTGTAGATCGGAGGAAGCCCGGCCTGTCGGTGTCTACTCCGAGGTTGTACCTGTAGGATCAAGTTCTCCTAACCCGAAGCTTGTTCCTAGGATTCTTCAGTAATTCGACTTCTAAATACTAGTAAGTTCTTGTTTTATTGTTTTTTGGTTTATGAGTTTACTTTAATCTCTTCGCGTAGAGTTTAGAGTAATCATCTCTAGCGTAGACGTGGTGTTTGGGCTAGGATACTCATAGATATTCCTTGACTAGCTGGACCGTGGTAGTAGCGAGGAACGTGACATTTCCGAGTTACCTTTGCAAAGACCATATCTCGTTAGCAGGACGAATAGGGTTTATAGGTGCGGGTTGAACATCCTCTGTGGTGTCTAGATTCCGTGAGCCTCCCCAATAGAACAGTAGATTATCCTTACCAAGGTTAGAACGAGACTACAGTTGCAGTCTTCTCTATATATCACTCACATCGAGAAACATTCTTTGTAACCTAAAGGTTAGTAGTAATAGACCAGGTTAGTCAGATGCACTCTTTCTCCTAGTGGTAAAAATATAAATACGATACTCTGGATAACATCCCGGGTGAAGTGCTCACCGATATCCGTACGCTTGCGGATCAATTCCTTATTGCATTCCCAAATATTAACAACGACCAATAGATATTCACGTGGAACTCGAAAATTCGTCGAGTATTACTTGTTAAATCCTTGAGAACTCGTAAATAGAAGAAAATATGCGAGTTGACGAAGTCGCGAAAAAATAGATGTAAAAGTAGATGTAAAGCTTGTGTATGATATTGATTGATATCTCTCTTACATTACTACTAGGCCTATATTTATATCCTGATCTAAAGAGTTACAACCGTATACGACTAGGATCTAATTCTAGATAAAATAGGACTCTTACATAAGGTATGATTTAACAAATATAGAAAATAACACCTATCTTATTCCTGTGTCCGCTTCAATTACGATGAAACCATTCATTGGCTCCTGCTTCATCGGCATACCCCTTGCAGTTTCCCTAGCAACTTACACGCTCTTCTTCATCGGCATCGGCGATCAATTGCTCTCCATCGGTATCGGCGATCAATCGGTAATGACTAGAAGCCACCGTCTCCATCCTCAGGCCAGCAGCATCCTCCACCTGTTATTCTGTCATCGGCATCATCGGCTATCGACACTTTTCTTATCGGCTTGACACAGCATTTTCCTGACTACCGATCAGTTCTTTCTGACCATCCTGACTCATGCCTAAAAACGGTGTCAACAAGCACATGCATACTGAGCACATGCTATCTCCACTGCCCACTCAAGTCCTCGAGATTTGTGTCATCCTTTACTTTTTCCTGTATTCAATCTATATTTTGTTTTTTTTCTTTGATGTATCAATTCACGGTACAACAACAAAAGTACAGTACAGCAGCACCCACTACCTACTGGGCCCACCCATGTGCCGTCTCTCCCACCCCCTCTTTTTTTCTTGAACAATTCTCCCGCTCCTCCTCTCACACAGTTTGAAGTAGTTATTCTTTTTTTTATCCACCGGTGCTGCTAAGGCCTTGTTTACTTCCAAATTTTTTTGCAAAATAGGAATAGTAGCACTTTCGTTTGTATTTGACAAATATTGTCCAATAATGAACTAACTAGGCTCAAAAGATTCGTCTCGTCAATTTCGACCAAACTGTGCAATTAGTTTTTATTTTCGTCTATATTTAATACTTCATGCATGCGTCTAAAGATTCGATGTGACGGAGAATCTGAAAAATTTTACAAAATTTTTTGGGAACTAAACAAGGCCTGAGTTATTCTTTGGAACTTTCTTTCTTTGCGATCTTGCACCATATATTTTTTATTAAGTAATTTTTCTATTTAATTTTTAATTTTCCACATTCTTTGTTGGTTTTTACTAATCTTTATTTATTTAAATTTCTCTATGATTAAGAAAGCATATCATTATTTTTTCTTTTATTTCACATATTATATATTTTTATGATTAATATTTCCAACGACCTGCACCACTTTTTATTCTACTCATTGTGATATTTATTCTTTAAATATTTCTCTTTGTCCACCAAATTGCCGGTGAATTCTTCTTTTACACTCTTTGCACCGGGTTTTTTTTATCAAGTATTTTTTTTCTTATTTACTTTTTCCCATCTTCTTTATCCTTTTTATACCAAGATTTGGTTGGGAACGAGAACGAAAAAACAGAGAAGAAGAGAGAGGAAGGGAGGCCATTTTATTATATATGGTATAGATTTGGTATACCCACTGTATACGTAAATATACAATGTACAAAGAAAAAAGAAAATAAAGAAAAAGCTGTCACTATAAGATGCACATCTCGAGATTGAGTTTGGATGGCCAAGATAAGGCGTGCCTAGCACATAGGGAGTGCGCACATACGGAGTGCCTACCAAAATTTCGTGTTGGTCCCACCTAGTCATCTCGGAGTGGAGGAAAAATAAGAAAGAAAGAGTCAAGGAGGTGTCGAGGAATCGTCCATGCAGTGAGGAGATGCGGCTAGATGTGTGGTGAAGATAAAGGTGGATAGAAGAGAAAAAAATAAAAAAGTGAGGGGGAAAAGCAAAGGAGAAAAGAAAAAATGTAAGAATAACCATTTTTTTCATTTTAATGATAAAAAATACTGGTTTATCAAATGTTTATTTTCTATTTTACTACAGAAATCACAGCTATAACTGTTTTGTGTCACTGTTGAACCTCTACTAAGGTCTTGTTTACTTCTAAATTTTTTTGTAAAATGTACACTGTAGCACTTTCGATTGTATTTGACAAATATTGTCTAATCATGAACTAATTAGGTTTAAAAGATTCATCTCGCAAATTACAATACAATTAGTTATTTTTTATCTATATTTAATGCTCTATATAAATACTATAAGATATGATATAACGAAGAATTTGAAAAATATTGTATTTTTTTAAACTAAACAAGGCCTAAGACTATCTCCAATAATCATCACCCAAAATACAAGACCCATTTGTCCTTTAGGTAGCGCTACAGGTAAAAGGTTCCATATCTATTTTTAGTCTTCTCCAACAACAAGACCTAAAAGACAACACTCTCTGCAAATGGGTCTCGAGGAGAGTGCAAATGGGTCTCGAGGAGAGAAGATACCCAAATTTGGGTTATGCCTCTTCTGATACCCGAAATGGATCTTCTGTATGGTTACTCTGTTGAAGGCTATAGGTATCGAGGTTTCTAAATATCTTCCAGGAGATTATTGTTTATGTTATCTTCCACTTTTTGTATGGTCTAGATGTTGTTTAGATTCGTGTTGTGTGCTCACCTTTTAAGTTTTGTGTGCTCACCTTTTAAGTGTTGTGATTGTCGTTTGTGACTCCATTATCCCGCTACTTTTTGCATTGAAAAAAATATCCTACCGCTTCATTTCAGTTTCGTGTTTACGGGTGTTGTCGATGGTGACGGCGGTGCTTGTGGCTTTGCCCCAACGGTTGCGGCTGCGACAGCGATGGCGGCCGCGTTGTCTATGGTGCATGTAGCGTTGTCTTCAGCGGCGGCGGCGAATTTGTCTAAGGATGCAGCAGCCATGGCGGTGTTGTTCGAGGCGGCGGTGGATTTGTCAGGGGAGGAGGCGGTGACCACAGTGTTCCTCGAGGCGGCGGCGGCTACGTTCTCTACAGCGCCACTCTATTCGCCTATATTTTGATTTGATTCGTATTCTAATTGTGTCACTAGCGGCGTTGGTTGGGGCTTGGCCGGGGCAAAGTCATCGACAAGGCGCTCCGAACCTCTGTCCCTCCAATGTTGATCCATGTTTGGATGTAGGCAGGAACCCTTGCCCCATCTCCTCCAGTTTGTGCCCTGTTTTGGTATTACACATCTGTGTATTTTTATTCAAATGTGGGATTGGTTTATCCATTAATGTTTTTTTTTTGTCCATTGCTTGCTATTTGTAGTGATTAGTCTTATTTTGCTTCTAGAATGTGTACGCATCACTAAGCTTTGTTGCTGATCACTATGGTTTGTGTGTATGTGTGTGGAGGTCTGGAGGAGGCACAAATTTGTCAGTTCACCATAGTTTGCTTGAGTCTGCTTTTATTTTTCTTGATTTTGTGTGTCAATAGTTAATGATGGTAGGTTATGCGTACTCAGCATCTGCTCTACCGATCCATTGCATTGCATTGCATGGATCTTGTAATTTGGTTTTACTTAGTGAGGTTGGTGTGGCTCTGAGAGGATGGTTAAATGAAAAATTAAAGAGACTATTAGTCATCCACGTTAGCAGCATGAGAGGATGGATCATCAGCATCATTGATATGATGTAGAGCTCTGCGCTCAAGATCATCATGTAGTCTCATTGCTGGCCTGGTGCTGCACTCTTGTGTGTGGTGTGCTTTTGTGCTTGTGTGAGCTACATATTGATTCATAAATAACTATTGTTGCTTCTCTATTATAAATAATGTGCAAATAGTTAGAGCTTGTTCTTTTGTTTCTTTTTTTCCCTATTGTACTTGATGGACTGCAGCTAGCAATAAGAATGAGGTCATTGGCATGATCTTTTAAGTTTTTTATTTGGTCCAAGAAATAAAGTAGATGGTATTTGTCAGTGCTACATTTGATACTAAAGGGTCTGACTCAGGTAAGGCATAGATTATGTGTTTCTCTGATGAATTAGTCATGTTCAGGTTCAGGTTCAGTTTAATTTAATTGCAGTTCTCAGCTTTAGTCATGTTCAGGTTCTAGGTTCAGGTTCAATTTTATTTATTTTCATATTCAGTTTCAGTTTTGTTCAGGTTCAGATTTTGTTCAGTTTATAATTTAAGTACTACGTATTTCAGTTTCCTCCATGCTATCTTCCTAATTTCAGTCTTCAATTGCAGTTAGCAATTTCAGTGTTTGATTTTATTTATGTTTTCATTTTCTAATAAGTTTCATTATAGGTTCGGGTTCAATCTATTTTAATTACAGTTCTTAGTTTTAGTCATGTTCACGTTATAGGTTCAGGTTCAATCTTATTTAATTTCAGCTTTCAGTTCCAGTTAATTTCAGACTTCAATTGCAGTTAGCAATTTGTGTTTTTTATTTCATTCTGTGTTTCATTGTCTAATAGGTTTCATTATAGGTTTAGGTTCTTTCTAATTTAATTGCAGTTTTTAGTTTTAGTCATGTTCAGGTCATAGGTTCAGGTTCAGTCTTATTTAATTTCAGTATTCAATTTGGGATTGTTGTGAGATTGGTGGAGAAGTAGAGTGTGCTTGATTCTCATTTTTTCTTTCCTTGGCTTCGAGCCCCAAAAGTCTTAGATCAAATTTGAGGTCCTCTTAGAATTTTCTTCTGGTTTATCATCAACCTCTTCAACTTTGAGAGCTCGGATGACTCGAGGCAATGGCGGAACTCGAGGAAATGACGGAGCTCGAGTCAAAATTAAGGGGGGGGGGATTGTACTGTAGTTTTGTTTGTTCACTCTCTATCTGTTGCAGCTATATTGTCAGAGGTGGCGAATAGCAGGACACTATGTGCACTGATAAATTGTTAGTAGGTGTTGTCCATTAGTTGAATTGCTTACAACAGCAGCTTTGCACTAACACGTTCTACATCTAGTGTCCTCATCAATTTGCACAGACCAAGGGGGGCCACTGCCAGGTTAGCCTACACTGAGCTCTGCCAATGTGTAACACCCTAAATTTTGCTCATTTTGAAATAGGTGAAAAACAATTTAATTTGTTGTTTTTGTGCTCATAAAATATAGGAAGAATAATATTTTTCTTTAAAATAAAATTTATCATAAGGCTTAGCAACAATTGTGTGTAAAACATGCTGGTGCATTTTATTTCTGAGATGAGTGATTTTGACCAAAGTTTGAAAATACTTCAAACAGATTTTAAAATGGATTTGAAATAGGTTTTTGATTAAAAGAAAAAGGAAAAAAAGAAGAAACAAAACCTCTCCCTTCTTTCTCTCTGTTTGGCCCGAAGGCCCAGCTCCCAATCCCCCTCTCCTTCTTCTGGCCCAGCTCGGCTCCCCTTTTTTTCCCTTGGCCCACTCTCCTCCCTAGCCCAATGGCCAGCAGCAGCAGCGCTCCCCTCCCCTCGGATCCCCGGCCCAGTTAGCACCCGGGCCTCGCGGCCCGCAGACGCGCAAGCCGGTTGGGTAGCCAGCCCCGCGCCTCCCCTTTCCCCTGGTCCTCGCTGACACGTCGGCCCCACCAGTTCTGTCACCGCCAACCAGGCCCCGCTTGCCAGTACCTCTTTCCTCTTCCTCACGCCGTGGCCAAGAGGGACTCCCAGGAAGGCACCCCGATCCCTGGAACTCGGGATTTCCTTCGCCCAATAGCCAAACCAAGCACCTATAAAGCCTCAGGCCCTTCTCTGCGCTCCCCTTTTCCCCTGCACACGATGCAAAGCCATCTATAACGCCGGTGTGGCCGCTCTGGATCTCGCCGAGGCGCCAGTACGACCGCCGCTGTGACCCTCCTCACCTGCTGCGTCAAGTCCGTCAACGATCGTGTGCCGAGCTCCGCAACGATTTGACGAAGGTGCTGAGCCCATCCTTTTAACCTCTACCGCGCTATAGCGTCCTCACCACGCTGCCGAACGTGTACAGGGTGCCGTCGTCCGCCAATCCTCGTCGCACGCCGAGCTCGATTGATTTTCCGACTCCAAAAACGCTTAGGTGAGTTCCCTCGAGCTCCTTCATCTTCCAGTGCCTCACGTTCATTGAATAGTGGACTAAATCTCTAAAACCATGAACACCGGCGAACTTCCGGCAATGGCGCCGCCGTTGCGCTCCTGTGCGCCACCGGCCGGCCGATGCCCCTCCCCTAGAGAAAATCCTGGCCGTCGGTTTTAGATCTAAAGGCCAGGAAAGAAAGATATCCCTTTGGGGTAACATTTGCTAAAGAGACCCTGTAAAATTTGAGTACTAACCCGCGGTCCTAAAGCGTATTTCCAAAATACGTTTTCTTTTTCCGAAAACGCAAACAGCTCGGTTCAATTTACAAGTACGTTTTCATAAATTACAAGTTTGCCACTGAAACAGTTTTGACCATAAAATATTTATTTTAATTCCGATTTGACCCATTCAAATCGCGTTGGATTCGTCTTTGAAAGACCTACATGTTAGTAACACTGTTTTCTCAGTTTGAAACCTTTTAATTTCGTGATCCTATTTAATTAATTTCTTTTCTATACAAAATCTTGGAAAATTCATATCTTCTCCGTTTCAACTCCGATTTTCGTGATCTTTACGTCTATGAAATCGTAGCGATGCGTAGAGTCATTTTATAAACTTTTCATACTGTTTTTATATGTTTGGTGTACTGTTCTAATTGTAGCCTTGTTTGCTTCGTGTATGTTTTCTTCGATTGTTTGTGTGATCGATGATCGAGTTTAGACAGAGAGCAGTTTTTGGTGATCAAGATCAAAGCTTTGGCAACAAGTAAGACCAGCAGAACTAAAAGGATCAGCAAGAGCATTTGGATCAAGGCAAGTATAGCATTTGGGTTTTATTTCTGTGACCATGATCGTGTGGCTAGATTAATGTTAAGTAATAAATGATAAAAATGACTTTTTAGCAACTTGATGATTTGTCTGTACGTGATCACCCGGGACAACAGTGCAACCATGAGGGCTATAATGGCTCTGGCTTTAGTTAAGTATGAGTAACTTTTCTAGCTCGTTAGCGGTTACCTATTGTGGCGCAATTGGGGAATAGCAGACCGTGGACTCCTGCGGGTGAATCACATGGACTGACTAATGAAACCAAGCGGCCCTAACTTGTTAGACGAACCTTTGAAAGACTTCATAGTGATCCCTGCCAACCTTCCTTGGAAGGGGGTTAAGAGACTGACTACCTCGGGCGAAAGGGTAAATCATGACTCATGGGTAAAGATGTACAACCTCTGCAGAGTGTTAAAAACTAGTATACTAGCCGAGCTCACGGTCAGGAACGGCCTTGGGGACATCTACATTAAGGGTGATGAATCTTGTGTGTTAAATATGCTCATTATTTATTGTTTAATGCTTTACATTATTTATGTCACATTGATCATGAAATTGTGAGATATATACAATCTAGTTGCTATACTTGTGGAGTTCGACATGGACTCACTCTTGCTATTTCCCCCAAACCTCAGGAGAGTTTAGGCTTGTGATCAACCAGTCAGTTTGATTCTGTAGAGAGAAGTTAATACCCGAAGTTGGAGTTGTCTATCCGCTGTTTGCTATTAAAGGTTATCTTTTTTATACTAAGTACGTTATATGTTTATGCATTGTCTTTTGATATTACTCCTCATTTGTAGCTATATGTGAGATTTGACTTCTAAGACTCATATATGGTGTATATCTGGTTTTGTCCTTAAAATCGGGTATTACACAATGACACGGGGACATTTATATTTTGTAAGATAGTTTTTTAATGATTTTCATTTGTTTTTTTAGATGTGGGTTTTCTGAATTAGGAACTGCGATGCTTTGTGTCACAGCAAACCAACTAGTACTTGATGTTTGTGTTACCCTTGACCTGTCACGTTAAGTGTCAACTTGTCCTTTCATGTAGTAGATACCACTAAGGAGCACCAAGATATTCATCTTTCACCTTTGGATGAAACATACTGTAGAAGCTGATGAATAGAACTAGCATCCTGGTTCATATCATGTTCATTCCCTTTCGAAGAATATCCATCCAGTAATTATGTTTATTGTACTCTGATTTTTATTTATAATTGTTTTACAAGGTATAAGAAATATCATGGATATTATGTAGGGAAGGAGAAAGCAAGAAAGTCCAACTATGCTGATATGGTAATAGGATCTTTCAAAGAGACCTTTTGTTTCTTTATAAATTCGATGCCCCCTTATTCTTTTTGTACCGTAGCTTTTCAGATAAACTGCAGATGCTACAGCTAAAGATTTGCTAGCTTGCAATTGTGCTCTACCAGGATAGATGTTATTCTAAAAATAATTGAAGTATTGACAGAGCACATCACTCTAACAGAATCTCTCTTTCTACATAAAGTGAGAACTCCCATGCAGAAAAAATATATATTGTTGGCCTTCGATTTTTCAAAATGAATAAGTGTTTTAGTGCCTACTCTAAAAAAAGGTAACATAGGTTATGCTTACCAATGGACAATGGTCCATGGTACTTGAACTATGCTGATTGTGTTAGATGGAATGGAGAATCCTTACTTGAATGCATCAAGCGGCATGAGCATTTTCTTGTACTGCAGCTTGGCTTGAAACAAGGAATGAAGGTGAGTTCTCCATCAAATACTTGAGCTAAGATTTGGCCACGTCACTTTTCAGAAAGTGGAAGATAACTACCCTAAAAATCTTCCAGACACGTGACGTACAGGTGCTTTTTTGTTTTTGTGTTCTATTGTACAAAGTGACGTGGCAACATATGATTTGTAGAAAAAGTGAAAGAAAACAAACTGAGAAATTTTTCAGAAGATGTGTAGTCAGACCCATAGGTATTATGGAGACCTATTTTAGATTTAGGTTCTTTGATAGACAGCCTAAACGAGCCCAATCTGCGTGAGTTCTTCCATTGTTGTTGCTCGAAATACACTGCTACTACACGATATCCTAGGCTCCCACCGCCCACGTGGCGCCACGTGAGCGTCTTCTTATGCCAACCGCGCGGTGACAAACCGCCGGAGCCTTGCGCTCGTAGTATTCTCCGCTCAGTACCACACCCATCTGCTCTCCTGGTTTCGCTTTTCCCCCACTCCTCCGCGTCATGATGTCCTCGGCGCCGCCGTCGGAGCCGGCCACCGCCGGCGACGACGACGATATGGAGTCTCTCCCCCTTGCCGCCGCCTCCGACTACGCCTCCGTTGCCTCCACCTTCGACCCCCTTCTCTCCTCCACCTCCGCCACCGCCGCCTCGCCCCGCTCCCCTCCGACGCGCGCCGCCGCCTTCACCCTCTCCTCGACCTTCTCCTCCTCCTTCGTTGACCCGCCCTCCTACGCCGACGCCACCGGCGCCGGCGCCGGCTCCTCCTCCCCGCGCTCCGCCTCCTCTCCCTCCTCCGCGTCGCCGAGATCCGCGCGCTTGGCGGCCTCCGAGTACTCCCTCCTCGCCGTCTCCGACCCAGAGACCGAGGCCGAGCCAGCCGCCACCTCGCTCGTCCCCGGATCCGGACCCACCTTTGTCTCCTACCTCGTCACCAGCGTCCACCGCCGGGACCCCGACCAGCGCCGCCATTCGGTGCGCCGCCGCTTCCGCGACTTCGTCACGCTCGCCGACCGCCTTGCCGAGGCCTTCCGGGGCCATTTCGTGCCGCCGCGCCCGGACAAGAACACCGTCGAGAGCCAGGTCATGCAGCGGGACGAGTTCGTGGCGCAGCGCCGTGCCGCTCTCGAGAGGTACCTCTGGCGACTCGCCGAGCACCCGGCCATCGGCCCCAGCGACGAGCTGCGCGTCTTTCTGCATGCCGAGGGAAAGATGCCACTGCCCGGCAGCACTGATATGGCATCACGGATGCTCGATGGTGCGGCAAGGCTGCCGCGGCAGCTCATTGCTGGGGAGGATGCCGTCGCCCCGCCGCAGGAAGTTGTGCAGCCTGCCAAGGGTGGCAGGGACCTGCTGAGGATATTCAAGGAGCTCAAGCAGTCGGTGGTAACTGACTGGGCCGGTGTCAAGCCACCCCTGGTAGAGGAGGATAGGGAGTTCCTGGAGAAGAAAAATAAGCTGCAGGAGTGGGAGCAGCAGCTCACCAGTGCGTCACAACAGGTGATCTCTTCTGCCTCAGATGCCAAAAGCCCATAACTTCCATGTAATATGTGTCTCATAGTTAATTGTTATGACCATGGGAGTGAGGCAATGTATTTCTTCTCTTCTACGGCTAATTACTACCTCTGCCCAAAAAAGAATGTAATCCAAGGTTTGGACTAAGCCAAATTTGCTTTAACTTTGACTAGGTTTATAGAAAATAGTATGTGTAGGATATTGGTTCTGTGGTAATTGACAATATAGTATAAGAGATATTAATGGTCAAGTTATAGGCTTCCTCAAATCCTAGTATGCCTTAGAAAAATAAACAGAGGGAGTAACAAAGGAAGTGGCCCTCAAGGCCTTAATATAGCATGAACCTTGACTCCTTGAGGACATTTTGTAGTATTATTTTTACAGAGTAGTAGATTGGCATTTAGTTAGTAGAGCTTGGTGAACAAGGAAGGCTTGAGAGAGGAAAAAACCTTCTATGACATGAAGAACTGGTCAAATTACAAAGAGAAAACATATTAAGGCATCTTGAAACCAGTAAGTAGTTAAAAAATTGAGTTGATAGGTTTTATTTGTGGACAAAGGGTGATATAGTTTTGGGAGTGAAAGGGTCTGTTTGCACCATATGCAGTAGAATACGCAATTCAATTATTATATTTGTATCATGATACCACATTAATTGTTCCACTATCCTGATTTTCCTCTTCACTCGCTAAGCTAAATTTTGTTTCTATGTTGGTAGTCTCGACAGGAGTTATGGGTTATGAATTGTCTTGCACATGCTTTGTTTCTCCTGTACAGTGGAGGGAGAAAAGATAGAGGGAACCCTAAATCAATGGCTTATTTGACTAGGGCTTATTGTTGGGATTCATTTTTCTCTTGATAGTTACATATGTTCTTTTTGTTCTCTAGCATAGCATCCACATCGATTAAGGACGAAAAAAAGGAGTAAGGGGGCATGGGACGTAAGGCAATGACCCAGTCCAATAAACAGCCCATATAATCCTCCCCTAACTTTCCTATAGGCCCCCGGAATTCCTCCCATCCTGATTCATATCAGCACCGCCACTCATCCGCTCTCAGCGCTGCTGCTCGCTCGCCTTTGTCCTTGCACCTGCTGCTGCCTGCAACTCCTTCACTCCTCTGTGCTGCTTCTCTGCCTCTCACCGTCTCTGACCGACTGAGCTGTGCCCTCTCAGATCGACTGAGCTGCTGCTCCCTTAGAGATATATCACGCCTCAACTGACAGGAGCAAGTCCTGTGCCAGTCACTGACGCCTGAGCTAGTGGAAACGGCAGTGGCGGAAGTTTCTGGGACTTGTTGGTTGGTTTCCCTTCCATTCTTCCCCCTCTACCCCGTTTGTGTGCTTCTTTATAGCTAGGCGACAGGGACACCCAGGATTTTCGAGTGCCTGGACATCTACTTGGCGCCTTAAAAGCCATGAGCAGAACCCATGTGCATTGTGTAACATGATATGTTTTACAACAATAGTATGGTCAATGGGCAACACATTCTTACAAAATAGGAGAAAAAGAGAAAGTGTTCTCAAAAGGGTAATAGGGCAATACAAGTCTGAGAGGCTATGCAGCACGGATACGGATACGTGTATCAGTATTGGACGGATACGGATAAGCGGATACGCCATGATATGAAGCAATACCAGTTGATGGAGCAATACCAGTTGATGGGAGGTTTTTATATAAAAAACTGGATTTATGCAGAATATTACTTAAGCTGTCTTGGAGAAAGCCATTGCTAAAGTTTTCCGTCTTCTCCACAGGCAGAAGCACTTGTCAAGGCTCAACAAGATATGGCTGAAACAATGGGAGCGCTTGGATTGGCATTTGTTAGACTAACAAAGTTTGAGACCGAGGAGGCAATGTATGACTCTCAGAGGATAAGAGCAGCTGACAGCAGGCGTGTGGCCACTGCTGCTGTTAAATCTAGCAGGGCATGTCGAGATTTGAATGCGCAAACTGTCAAATATCTGGTAGAATCTTTAACCTTTGGACTACATTATCTGTATCTCTACTGCTTATGGAGTGTTCGTTTTCATGGATCTTATTTTTTCTACCTTCTATTTTGGCAGGATACGCTACATGAACATTTAAGCATAATGTTGTCTGTCCACACTGCATTTTCTGATCGGGCAAGTGCATTATTGACTGTGCAAACACTCATGTCAGATGTGGCATCATTACAGTCCAGGATTGAGAAACTCGAGGTTGCATCCTCGAAGATATTTGGTGGTGACAGAGCTAGGACTCGCAAAGTTGAAGAGCTAAAGGAAACAATTAGGGCTACTGAAGATGCTAAGTTCTGTGCTTTAAGAGAGTACGAGAGAATTAAGGTAATGATTGCTCGTTTTGTCCAAAATTATTGCTGATTATATGAGGATAATATGACTGGCAAAACATCAACTGCTTACTCCATTAGTCATCTAGTCTCGTATAACTTTAAGTACCATCGTATCCTTTTTCTTAGGCAAAATCAATTTCAAGTAGCAGTTCTGTCAGCTTTGAAATGTGTGTACATTGTTTTCCCTTTGTTGCAACGGTATCATAGAAGTTTGGTGGATATCTAACATTCACAAGGAACTGATTCTCCATCACATTTCTCTGTTTGTTTATTTTCAAACATTACACATGTAAGTGTAGCCCAGTGGCCAATTTGTAAAGATAACATTTGATGGGGGTACAAACATATTACTCCCATGAGGCTGTAATTTAGGTGGCTTCAAATTCAATCACTAACTGGATATATTATGTGTGCTCATTGATTCATGTTGAGAAATGCTTCCGATCCAAGTGAATAATACCCTCCTTTCCAAATTATAATACGTTTTGGCTTTTGTAGATATGTAGCTCTTGCTATGCACTTAGATATACACTGTCTAGATACATAGTATCTACAAAAGCCAAAACGTTTTATAATTTGGAACGGAGGGAGTAATTTACTTTAATTGACCTGATTGCGAGGACCATATTTCCTTGATGCTGGGCACTTGACTAGCAAGGGTTGATTAAATAAATAAATAAAAACAGAAATACTTCCTCGTGGCTTGTCTTGTTGTAATGTAACATGTAAGAGTGCTTTCTGTATATGCTTTGCTTGCCGCTTTTGATGAGATCTCACTTTGGTGATGTAACTGAGATCTGATAGAAATCTGTATGATATGCAGGAAAATAACAGGAGTGAACTCCAGCGACTAGACAGCGAAAGAAAACAAGATTTCCTGGTGATGCTAAAAGGATTTGTAGCAAGCCAGGTACATTTCCAACCCATTTCGTTTAGCCTGTTCTCTTGTATCTGGCCAACCCTGGTATTTGTGCTGGATGGGTGATCATTAGTTAGTGCTTCTGTTCGTCTCATGCTGCGAGTACAGTACATGTCTTTTGCCTTGACCTGTGCAAATCTGATGCATGTCCACACGTAGGCGGCCTATGCGGAGAAAATCGTGGATGGATGGGAGACGGTGGCAGAGGAGACGAGCGGATATGTGCGAGCGCGAGGATCTGATAGCATCGCTTCGTAGCTTCCCCACGTTTGGTTGGATGCAAAAAGTGTTTGTACAATGTAATCTAGGATATATGGATTTGGAAATAGAAAAGATGCACCAGGTTCGATTTGTTTGTATTTATTTCATTAATTAAATAAAGGTACTGGCATAGTGGTATGGTGCCACAATTTCACGTCGAATGCCACTCGCTGAAAGTATACGTTATTATGTGGATTTCACAAATGAATCGTTGCTCCCGTAAGTTCCAACGGAAGAATTATACTTCTACGGACCCAGAATGCGTTCGTCGCTTAGGTGAAAATATTGTTTGCAAATTTGTTGTAAGATAAAAACGAGTAATTTGTTGCAAGATAAAAACACTGCTGAATGATTGACAGATACCTCAAGCAATGATTTATCCATTAATTTACCATCAGCCCAGTTTTATACTGACCGCAAAAAGACAAATTGAACTCGTATCAGATTATTATGATCTCATTTTATATAACTACAGCATAAAAGGAAGATAAGAAACGTATAACTATATGAAGTGAAGACAAATAAAAAACGAAAAGCAAATGCCCTTTTTCTTTATTGTCCTTCCACAAAGTGGCATCAACACTTCTGGTCTTACATAACATGTGGTTCTCTCAAATTGTGAAGCAAACCGAGTTTTCATGCCTAAGAGAACTATTACAGAGGAATAAAGCCTAGAATAGCTAGAGCAAGCCTCTTATCAGTTCTGGCAGTGTTTGCCTTCCACTTCTTCACAAGCTCAGCCATGAAGTGAAATGAGGATCAACGGCCAAACATCAAAAAATCATTTTAGCCGCTCCAGATCCTCGAAGAAACTTGATGGGCTTTCGAAGCCAGCAAGAAACATCTCCTGTTCTTCGGACATCAGGAATGGCTCTGGCTCTGACTGGAGCATGCTCTCCAGGACACTCGAATCCAGCCCATCAAGACACCAGGGCTGCCCCATGCCAACGTCAGCTCCACCTTCATTATGTGGATCAGCTTCCATCATACTCAGCATCTCACCAATATCAAAACAATCATCACCACCATCTGGAAGATTTATGACACCACCATCTGGAAGATTTGTGACACCACCATCTGGAAGTTTTGTGATGGGTTCCAGCGTCCCAAAGACCTTGTCAGCTACACTGGGTGTGCCAGCTTGGATACAGCTTGATCCAGCCTCCAAAGCTTCTGGCCATTCTGCCTTTAGGGAGCTCGAACTGTCGGAGGCTTCAGGCTTGTGTGAGGTGGATGCGATATCAGAGTGGTTTGATGTTGTTGTCGACTCGCATGATGTACCAGGCCAAAGAGCTCCAACAGCCATTGGAGCAGCCTGGGAAGAGGTCGATACTAGAGCAGCCTGGGCATAGGTTGCTGCATGCGGTCTGGGGAAGTTAGTACGTGCCAGGTCTCCATACATTGCTCTGGCTGCCTCATCATAGGCCCTAGCTGCATCCTCCGCAGTTGGGAAGGTACCCAGCCAGAGTCTGTTGACGCGATTTGGCTCTCTTATTTCAGCAACCCACTTCCCCCAAGTACGCTGCCTCACTCCACGATACCCACACTGTGTATTGTCAGGCCCTCCTTTTCCCCTCATACAGCCCTTCTTCGAACCCTTTGCAGGTGCTTTTCTTGGTCGTTTTGACCCCTCAGGAGCATACTCCAACTGCTTGTTGTGCTCAGCCCACTGCTGGATGACAGCTGCCACTGACGTAGGCCCATCGCGTGACCTGCGAGGTCGCTTCTTCCTGCTGAATTGAGAAGGTAAACTTTAGTACTCTCCATTATATGTAACACTGTAACAAGCATGCAAATAAAGTACATAAGCAAAAAATAACAAAAATGCTCCAACAGGAATACTATCTCCACAGGAAAAAACTAATAACCACCATGTCACAAACAAGCAGAGAACAAGCAAAAAACAAAATGTTCAAACAGAACAGGTTACCACTCTTCTTAGTGGCCAGAAGACCAAAGGTTCAAACATGACAATCATCATCTCCACATAAACAGATACTATTTTGCTCCCTACACGCTGTCAGTTGCCTGTTAATCAAAAGCTCCTACACATGGAACATCTTCGCATAAACAGATACCGTATCTGTCATTATGAACCTTGGTAATATTTAATTTTGAACACATTGCACAATTTTTCTACAAAGTAGACAACCATGTTAAGAGAAACAGATACCACTTCAGTATCTGGCGCAAGTGTAACTCACTGGTCAAGTGCACAACACTATCAGTCAAAGACTGCTAGTGATAGCTTAGATGCTCTAGCACAGAGAGCAGCCAGATATAGAACAGTTAAAACACACCCCAAGGCCAGCAGTGGCGCATCTCCCTGGGGTTTCTGCTGTACCAAAATCTGGTACTCATTCGAGGCAAGAGCACGGCCTCCTGCTGAAACATAAATTGTTACTTGCGTGATTGTGTTTTATAGGGCCAGGTATCGTGTGGACTCATACCAGTCAATATGTCCTTTTCACAAGAGGTGATCAAAGCAGTCATACCTATTGTTCTGATGGAACCATGCACCACAGTATTGCCCTCTGCTCCATATGTTCTATAAATTACCGACAAGACAAATAGACATAATACGTATCAGAGACTGGATTAAGAAAAGGAAAACTAACAACAACAGAATTTGACAAAATACAGAAACAAAGTTAGCAAGTCAGACAGGCTCTACAAGCTTCATAGTATACACGTTTCTGTGGAGATGATGCACACTATACTGTCACTCAGCAGTCAGCACAATGTGAACAATACTCATAACCCAAAGATCAAACTTCACATCTACGCTACCAAATACCAAAAAAATAATAATAATATGAACAATGCTCACAGCTATGAAGCTCAAGCTTATATCTACACACCTAATAAATAAATACCCAAAATACGCTCCTAAAATTTCATCTTACAATAGTCGATATACCCAGAAGGCCAGAACAAAGTTCTCACCAGGTTCAACAAACAAACACAGATTTCAAGCAATAGCATGAACTTTCCACCATACCCGAACTAGCAATCATCCACTGCAGTGACCAATTAGAATGACTAAGAGGTCCAGGATGCGCAATTACAACTTTTCACCCCGATTCCACACCAATAACAAATCCTTCAATCATCGCCCCACCCACCAAAATTCCATAGCCACACCGGCCAATCCCAATCACACGGAGGACCACCAGAAACCCTAATTCCGAAATTGCTAGGGCACAATGGTTCACAATCCGACAGGAAATCCCACAGCCCTCACCAAGGGGCACCCAAAACAGCTTACGCCACTCACGGAATTTGACTTCCAAGAACCCCAATTAGAAATTCCGACGGCGAATCGACCAGCTTCTCTCAAAAATTTTTCCATCCTAAAGCCCCAGTTTTTTTGTAGAGATACCCGTTCCCCACCAGACATAACATCCCCAAACATCCCCAAACCCTAATCCCCCAACACATAAATAAACAGAAAGAAGTGTTTGGAAGGTTGATCTCACCTTCCGGGCTGCAGGGCCGGGGGCTGCATCGGCGTGGCCTGGTTCTGATCCAGCGTCATGGGCGCTCCAAAGATGGCCACTGCGTTCCTAGGGTTCGCTATCTCGCTGGCTGGTGTGTGTAGTGCGCTTGTTCGAGTCGTTAGGAATCGCGAGATCTCGTCGAGAAGAAAAGTCGCGAGGGGGGTGAGAGAAGAGAAACCAGAAGCCCGATGGGAGTCGGGGCGCCGGCAATTTATAGGCCGGCCTCGACGCGCTCCGTGGACCCCACTCCGTCTGAAAATATCTCGGATTCTAGGTGGCTCGCGGCCGGTCCACGGGGTTTGGCCGCGCAGGTCCCACGTGTCATTGGTACGAGTTCACGTGGACATGGTGCATTGGGGTGAGCAGAGAGGGGGCGAGGTGACGTAAGGCGTGCGCTGGACCGCAGGTGCGGCTTTGCGTCGAAGGATCTGGAGACTTGGCGCCGAAGCAAACTCGGGGAGGCCAGTCGCTCCTTCGCTGAAACCTTCGATAGTGGTCCATTCCTTTTGAAGTTGTATTTAGTTTAATTATTTATTTAATTTAATTAATTTAGTACAAAGTTCCGGTCTCGTTGAACTCTATCTATACTAGTATAGTGCCCGTGCGTTGCTACGGTTTTATTTTAGAGATATAATTAATAAAAACAACTGCTTTCAATGAAACAACGATATATTTTTTATAGTTTATAGTCTCAGACAATTGCGTATGATAATTAATAAAGTCCAAAATACACTCATGAATAAGAAGGAATAATAAAGCTATGTCTCATATATTTATACTACAAATAAGTTCCTAATTGCTTAAGTAGATCTCGAAGCTCTTCAGGGATAATGTTTGCACGTTCATTTTGATTACTCTGTAGAATGTCCACCAAACATTCCGTCCTCAGCGAACCTCCACCCTGTGAATGGCAGATAGTAAGTTAACTTATTAATTTGCTATGCACTCTATAAAATTACATAGAGGATATATAGTTTATATGCTTACAGGGTGGACAAACAATCTATTCCCGTCCCACTCTTTTAAATAACTGTATACAAGGAAGCCGGACACTTTCCTGGAGAAGAGCAAGTGTTTATTTATGGTAGCTAAATGACATTACTATTTGATGAGAAAGATGTAACAATAAGTTATATTTACCAGGAATAATTTTTTGGAGTCCATGTTGGAACTTCAGGATGCCACTCAGAAATATCAATGTTCCATGTAGCATTTGCCAATTTCATGGCATGGTTGAAATGATAGGCAATATCATGTAATGTAGTTAGATATGGACTACATCTATCAGTGCCTGTGTACTTTAGTTTAGGAGCAAGCGGGTCCATAATGTACACTATTTTCTTCCTCATATCTATTATGAATAAAATATAGAGCCTATCTCGATGATATGGCAATAGAACCTGTAAATGAGCACCATATAAGTGCAAAAATTAAGTATTTTAACTTTTTTTAAAACAATATATGTATATATATTATCTTACAGTGCTGCAGTCTTTAATATAGTAGCACGGGGTCCAACATTCAAACAATCCTGCTAGCTCTTCGTAGTTTATCTCGTCACGACACCGTGTATCTCGTCCAATCTGAGCTATATCCTGCTCAGTTTTTTTTTGCAAAATTAGTATATTCAATTAATTACACACAACAACTGAACAACTATATGAACTTACACAGAACTTGAGATCCATGAAGCACCATTTGTCTTCTTCTATAATAAACCTAGCTTCGTTGCATGCTACCGTCCGAACAGCCATATTGAAGCATCCACTATCCATGGGTTTGCTTTTATCTAAAATATCTCTGATTGTCCTGAGACTTATAGAGATCGGATATGGTGTGGTGCTCAGGACCCATTCTTTGCTAAGAATACAAAAGACGACGATTAAATAAAGAAATAGTTGATCACATCTTTTATTATTATTATCAATCGACCAATTAAAAAGAAAAAAAAACTTACTCTAACCACTCTTGATTATCAATCGACCATATGTATGTGCTCACCCGATGCAACAATTCCTCTCTGTTCATGAATATTCTGGTAGATGGTTTAGGCACATCGGTCGTAATATCAATAATTTCAACATCACTTGGACTATCTTCGCCTGCACTTGGTTGTTTGAGTTCTCGGTGTACATTCCTAATGTTTGATGTAGAATCCCACAATATAGCAGGTAGCTTAAACCTAAAATTATTGATATCATCCTGCAAAGTAGTTATAAGGATTAAGTTTTATAATATTAAAATCCTCGACCACACGCGTAAATGATATATATAACTAAATATGCATCATATATGAACTACCTGAGTTACTTCATCAGAGAGGGAAGATCCCGTCCAATATTCCATAAAGTTTACCATCCATAGACCGCACGATATTCTGTACATTAATAATTAAAAATATCAAACATAATACAAGTCTCGTGGCATTTACAGGTTGCATTTACAGGTTGCATCGCATTAATTACCCATCTTTTTGCATTGGCTCTTGGATCTTCTCAATAATACTCCATGTTGAGACATCTAGATTCTTCCACTTGCCTCGGTCAAGGTTTCTATCATGCTCCAATGCACATTTTATTTGTCTTTCTAGTCCTTTTAACTGTTATGATAATTTGTATTATTTTTCAGGATTAATAGCAATATAATAAGAAAAGATGTCAAAAAGGCATAATTACTCACTACAATCTTGAGCTCTGTACGGCCTGAAAACATTAGTCCCAACGAATCGAGTACATGTACCTCTTCTAGTTGACCACAAACAACTGCTAGGTACCAGTGGCATTTTTTTATATTTATTGGAAGGAAAACCTACAAGAAACATTCACATTTTAAGTACTGGCCATCAATATATAAAGGAATACTCCAATTATATCAAATAAATGATAGAATTAAATTTCACCATGTCAGCTTTTAAATAGTTTTGCACCCTTTCCGTAATGTTGTCTGTCTTATAAGATAATGTCACCGTAGGGTCACCATCACGTTCAAGTAGGCTGCAAATAAATGTATTTTCTAAAAAGACCACACCACCTTCTCTACGAAGTAGATGCTTTTCATCCCTGATACAGTGAATATATGCACTTAAAACCTATATAAGAAAGAGTACAGTAAGTAGATCATATAGGGCAGATTTAAATATCAATAATTAAAAGTATGAAAATGTACTTACATTATCATCAAATTGCATATTATCATTAAACATGCATTCCATATCTTTTCTTTTTAGCCATGCACCGTCGATGTTCACCAATACTTTGTCCTCAGGTTCTAATTTCAGGTATTCAAGTAGAGGATAATCTTCTTCGGTGCACATGTAATCTACAACAAATATTATATTTTTCATATAAGTCACTGAGCAAAATAAAGAGAGGCAATGCAGTAAGAGAAGAATATGTAATTACTTACCCTGAGGCTTAACTTGAGCTATATGTAATTTCTTTGGTTTATTATGTTGTGTCATTCTAAGAAGTGTCATAAACTGAACGTTTTCTTCCAAATTGCCAACACCAACGACCTTCACTTCCTCTTCTTCTATATCCATGCCAACTTGATCTGTAAGCATCTTACTCAAACATAAGTTTTCTTCTCAACAATAATAGTACAATTTGTAATTCATATAACCTTACCATTTTTTTGTTGTATGTCATGAGTTTGGGCTTCCACTTGAACTGATCCGCTGTCCGCTAGAACTCCATCGGGCTGAACTTGACATGTGTGTGATTTTTTTTGTTTCTTATGAGGTGACTGGGATGGCTGCAACTCACATTCTTCTCCAACGCTGTCAGTGTTCACTTCATGTTCTTCTATATATATGAAAACTTGATTCATAAGCAATTTTATTTCACGAAAACATGAGTTTTTTTACAGTAACAATAGTCTATAATACCGATAACAAATACTTACCCTTTGGTTGTGTGGCATTCGCTTCGTCTGGCACTTGAATTGAGCTGGAAATATAGTCACTGCCCACCTCAACTCTCTGCAGCTCATTTTCTTGAGGTATGTGTGCCTGTACTTTCTCCATGGCAACTTCTTTTTCTGTAAAAATATTACCGAAGCATGAGTTTTTGCTTGACACTAACAATGGTTCGTAATATTTATAGCAATGGTTACCAGTGTCTTGTGTGACTTCAGCTTTGGCTGCCACTTGAAGTGATCCAGTGCCCGACACAACAATTGCTTCAGTATGTTGTGACTGGAATGATGGCTGCATCTCTTTTTCTTCTCCAACATTGCGAACAACAACCTTCACTTCTTGTTCTTCTATAGTCATGGCCACTTGATGTGTAAGCAACACAAACATGAGTTTTCTTTTTTTGACACTAACAATACTTTTTTATAAATTAGATTGCAGTGTTTACCCTTTTGTTGGGTGAGATTAGCTTTAGAGCAATTGTTGTCTCCCACAACTTGGAGCAAAGGATGTTCAGAATCGACAATAATGACCTTTCGTTCCTCCCCTTCTATTTCCATGGTGACTTGAGTTCTGAATGGACAAACAATTGCCGTATGAAACTGCATAGAAACTTAGTAAAATGCCAAAAGAAAATTGAGATGGCAATCAACTATTTATATTGTCTCCACTCATGTGAATTTAAATGTCACATAAATGGATGATCATAGCTTCTCAGACTTCATTGTATTATTTTTACTTTTTGGTAGACGTCATGCAAATGAAATAATCACCGGGCATATATGTCTTGTTATTAAGCATCATATATGATAAAAAATATTCAAGTAAACCATTAGTAATGGTAGTCGAGTACCTGCCGGCTGTGCAATCAGCCCTAGTGCTCTTGGATGCAGCAACAATTCAACATGTGGTGGAGGGAGCTGGTGGAGATGACGAGCTCCTTCATGCAGCCGGCGGGCGGCAATGGCGGAGGAGCCCAGCAGGTGCCACCAGTCTGCGCAAAAAAGAGGCTCAACCAGCCAAATCAAGTATGACTAATGCAGAAGCAGTTTACTTGCGTAGCTCAGCACTTATCACCTTCTTCACGGTCCAGCTTGCCGGAGAACCTCGCAGTGGCGGTGGTCGTGGTCTCTCACTGCCCTACTACCTCGGCAACGTCGAGCTTCATCATCTCCATATGCAGGCCCGTCAGCACAGATGAGTATGTGAGGGAGATGAAGACAGAGGAGAGGGAGATGAAGCCAGCTGAGTATGCGTCTGGTTTAATATATAAGATGAGCAGGGGGAGATGAAGTGGTGCTGTATTTCCCAAGAAAAAGACTTGATGGCGTTGGGATCTTTAGTTCACAGGTATTAATGGGCACAGGAGCTGAGGTATACTCTTGATGCATTTGGCTCTGTGTTCACAGCCATTAATTATCGTGGGAGCAGAGGAGTTTAGCTGGTCTCCCAGTAACACGATCAGAGGCTCAGGCTGGATATCCAAAATTTCCCCAGTCAAATGCATCAAGTTTTTTTTTGACAAAAAAATGCATCAAGTTGAGCAGAAATAATTTATACGAAGTAGTTCAGCTGTAGATTTCCACCAGTAGTACAGAGTCTATAATATTTCCACCAAATCAATTTCTTGGTGGCAAGCTCACCAATTTGCTTTCCACGATCAGGCCTTAAATTGTTGTACCAAATCAAATCTCCACTACTGTATAATATATATATTTTAAATATTTTAAAGGAAGCTAGTTAAGGTCCAAGATAATAACTCAAGAATGAAAGACCATCCAGGTCAAGCATTGCATCGTAGCATTTTAACATGAGAGACCAGGTGAAACCTGTTGTTGGACCATCAATAGAGACTCGAGATAATTCAGTACTCAAGATAATTCAGCATAGGAATAATTAAGTAACTCTCTCCCATGCTTGGCATTCATGGAAACAAAATGAACAAGTAACCAGGCAAACACTTGTAGTCTTAATATTCCTAAATGAAATAGTGTTGCCAAAATACAAAAAACAATTGATATCAGCCAAAAAAACATCCCAGCAATTCAAACAGTTAAAAAACATTGCTTAAAGTATGGAATACAATTTCCGATGGGATAATAACAATGTCAGATTGTTCCTTGAGTTGTTCAGGCATTTGATATGCGTCTGCTACTCATATGCAGGGATAGCAAGGTAACAAGATTGTTGAAACATTCTTTGCAGGGGAAAACAAAGACTTGCATCATCACAACCATCGCACCTTCAGTAGACAGCCTTGAGGAGACACTAAGCACCCTGCATGATAGAGGAATTTTTCAGGCTATGTCAGAGAAACTGGAACGTTTGGAGCTTATTTTGGAGTCATCAAAAGATAAGGTATGCGTTTAGTTCAATTAGAGGTCTAGTATCTTGCTGAAAAAAACAATGTTATAATCCGGAATTTGTAACTATACCAGCAATTAGGCGAGCTTTAAGGACTCTGATTCTCAGAAATTACATGGTTAGTTGACAGATAGCTGTATATTACAGAAAGAGTCCTTGAAGCAATTGTAACTTTGAGCTTTTTGAACTTTCAGATTTTTCAAGTATAGTCACTACCAGCAATTAGGCAAGCTTCAAGGACTCTGATTATGCTTACCATTTTCACAACTTGAAAACTGAAAATTGACACCTTGCTCATTCAGCTCACTGTGCTCCTGCTAGGAAAAAAAATAGTCACTACCAGCAATTAGGCAAGCTTCAAGGACTCTGATTATGCTTACCATTTTCACAACTTGAAAACTGAAAATTGACACCTTGCTCATTCAGCTCGCTGTGCTCCTGCTAGGAAAAAAAATAGTCACTACCAGCAATTAGGCAAGCTTCAAGGACTCTGATTATGCTTACCATTTTCACAACTTGAAAACTGAAAATTGACACCTTGCTCATTCAGCTCGCTGTGCTCCTGCTAGGAAATTAGACCAATTTTTTATGAGAGCAGACTCTTATGAGTGCATCTATACTAACTCAGCATATATGAATGCATATTCAGCCTCTGTACTTCCTACCTATCTTTCTATCTCTATGAGAACTCAGCATGGTTGTACAGGTGCTTTTTCTATATCTACTATATATAAACCAGCTGTACCAATTATTCTTAACAAGTTAGTTGACAGATAGTTCTCATGGTTGTATATTACTTACCACACATAATCAGTTCAACACATCTTTCCATACAATATTTTTAGTGCTCCTCCCTGTTGAATCCAGTTCCTTGTTTGGTTTTGATAAAATTCTGGTTGTTTGCCTTGAAACTCCCCTCGACAAAGCGACATATAGCTGTCCATGCGAGAAAACAGGTTCCGGAAGGTAGATGCCAACATTTGGTATGGTCTGCCCCTGCGCTTTGTTTATGGTCATTGCAAAACTTAGGCGAATCGGGAACTGTTTCCTTTTCATCTTGAAAGGCAAAGAAATATCATCGGACGGAGACATTGGAATCCTAGGTAGGAACACCCTTCTACCTGCATGGTGCCCAGCAACAATTTCAGCATCAATTGCGTTGTCCTGGAAGGCTCTAACCATCAACCGTGTGCCATTGCATAATCCATTGTTTGGATCAAGATTGCGGAGAAGGATCACAGGGCAGTTGACTTTTACTTTGAGGACATGCGGTGGAAGACCATTTGGAGTTATGGAGTTTATGAAGTCAATTGGGTAGTTATTTCTTGACTCATCATCGACAGAGTCAAAGCTATGGTAAACTCTTTCCTCACCTGGAAACCTGTCAATCATCTTCTCATTCAGCCGATCCACATGTTCATTTTTGGTAGAAAGGATGGCACGTGAGCTCATATAAGCTGTTGATTTTGCATTGTCCTCAAGTGATGGGAACACATGCTGGATTAGCTTGTTTAGACAGTCATCTTCATCATCTGTATAACCAATCACAGTATCTTCTGGCATTTGAACATAATCATTGGCAATAGTCTCCTCATTTCCATTACCAATTCGAAGGAGGTAATCTGAGAACCATGGGTCTGATTGAGCCCTCATGTTACGTGTCAGTCGTATCTTTCGGACACTATCCCACAAATAAGATCTCTGCAGTGTAGCATCTGTCACCTGACCTCTTGTCCCACGTGGCACCACTGGAAGAACCTGTCTAAAATCTCCACCAAATACCATGACTTTTCCCCCAAATGGCAACTTACATTTCATAACATCTTGCAGTGACCTATCGAGACACTCAACAGCTAGACGATTTGTCATAGCAACCTCATCCCAAATTAGCAGAGATGCCCTACGGAGTAACTCTGCAGTCTCATCTTGTATACTGAAGGTGCAGGTGCTATTGCTGGAAATTTTTATAGGAATTTTGAATCTTGAGTGCGCCGTGCGCCCTCCAGGCAATATTGACGCTGCAATGCCGGAGGTTGCAGTTGCAATGGCTATCAGTCCCTTAGAGCGCACTGCAGCAAGAAGTGCCTTGTACAGAAACGTCTTTCCTGTTCCTCCTGGACCATCAACGAAGAACACCTGGCTTTTTTTGTTCAGAACATGATTCATAATCTCATGAAATCCAGCAAGTTGTTCCCTATTAAGACTACCTTTGATTTGTAAATGTTCTGGATCGACCCCCACCGAAAGTTCTTCTCTAACCAACCTCATTTTGTCATTGGAATAATCAGCTGTTTCAAAGAAAAAAACAGATATCAGTATAATTTTATATTTTTCCATATTTATGTACCTAATGATGTGACAAACTGTTACCTGCATCACTCAGCTCTGGAAGATCAAAATTTTTTATATCTTTTCCCATGGATTGCAGCAAATCTCTAATATCTCTAAGCACCATTTGTTCTACTAATTCTGAGTTACACTGGTTTCTACTGTAATCTTCAGCCATTGATTCTTTATGCTTCTCCCATAGTGCACAAATCCTGGTGGCTTCACAATGAACCAAAACCGTAGCAAATAACCTTCTGAGGGCATACGGCATCTGAAAAGTGGCTGCCTCAACCAAGCAGTCATCAATTGTATTATCTGTCTCTATGAGTCCCCTTTTCTCACATGACTCTCTAAAAGTAGAACATAAGATCCCTGCTACAGTTTTCAAATCCTCGAATGAAGTTGGACCTCTAACATGATTTAGAAGCACCCTCAAATAATACCTCTCGCCTTCAGAAGGGTTTGCATACACTATCCGCCCAATCTGTCCTTTTTGCTTTCTTCTTTGCCATATCTTCCTCCCACTGATCCACCGGTAGTGCTCTGGCATATCTCTGTACAATAAAGATCTAGCAAAACTGTCCTCCCGACAAACCGTGAAAAATTCTGTCAGTGTAGTCATCGAAGATTTAGGATTGTTCACTACTTCTTCTAAACTCTTCGTCTCATCAATGATAACGGACTGCATATTAGGCAGATGACACTGGAGCTGCAAAACAGATGGGTTTACCCCAAAAAGAGGGAATCCAAAAATTCTGTGTACAGCTTCCGGAGGTGTGACATACCTAGCATTCCTATACTGACGTATCTCATTTATTACCCCAGCATCAACAACCGAGAATGATGCACAATCATGGCCTTTGTATACATATTTAAATAAATACTTGCAGGCTTTGATGCTTGAACATGCTTCGACGTTGATGTGACAGTTATATCTCATAAGCAGTCCAGGATTGTATGGGACAACCCATCTGTTGTCCAACTCAGCCCCTCTTATTTTGACACGCTGACCATCATCTCTTCTCCTGTACAATGGATAAGAATCCTTGCCTTGTTGCGTTTCTGGGTTGAATTGCCGAGGATAGCGGAAGCGACACGCTTTATCGATCATACACGGGCACTTCATATTTAAGGCACCACATGGTCCATGCAGCATATGCTTGATGACCAGGTTATGCAACACAGGGTACTTGTCCTTATTGGGAATTTCTGCTGAGATGTACTTGTCATAATCATCCGGGCTTGTTAATTTGCATCCCTTTTTCATAATCAGCAGGATGTGCTCATGTGGCAAGCCCCTTTTCTGAAACTCAGTCACATGCACATATGCGGCAACTTCACCAAAATATTTCTGCTTTATCAATAAATCTTTGAGATGCCGTAATTTGCCCCGGTACACTCTTGACACCAAATCTGGTCTGTCCTGTGGTGTCTGCTCTGGTTCCAGATTGCTTGTTACCTCCTCCCAATAAGGGTTGCAAGTCATTGTGATGAAGTAATCTGGCTTTCCAAAACGCTGGACAATGGCCATTGCATTAAGAAATCTCTGTTGCATATCACGATCACCACCCGGAAAAGAACGGGGGAGCACAACCCTCCTTCCAACCTCTGAAGCTCTAGTATCTCCAGAAGTAATTACATCTACCAAGCCCTATGCCACACACAAGATATGTTTGCATAATCAGCGAAATAGCTATTATCAATGGTTAATGAAATATTAACAGATTTTATTTTACTCACTTGGTACAGTTCAGCCCGTATGAGTTTCTGGTTTGCAGGGTTAGAATACCAGTCAAGCCTCATAGACTCAATCTTGATATACATGTCGACTGCCCATTGTTGAAAAAGCCTCCCTCCAAATAACACGATGTTAAAAAGACCCTTTCTAACTTGCATCATAAAGCAATAGTATTCTCTAGCTGTCACAAACCTTGATGATTTATTACTATTTTCAGCAGCTCGATTTATGTCATCACGTTGCTGTATGTCATCATCTATCTCACCATCACCTGCGTGCATATGGAAACAAATCATTTTTGCGAACAGTAGGGAAAAAATGATGAATTATTGCCATACCTAGTGGTGGCTGTACTGAATCTTCACAATCAGTAGGAGACGTCGATTGTTTGGGACTGTCATTGTACGGCATGAACTTATTCCATCCAGTTTCGCCTTTAGGTCTTAACAAAGGATATGCTAACGCATCATAACAACCATGATATGGTTTGATATAGCGCATCTTCTCTCCCCTGGGGTATACAAGGACACTCCTATCAAAGCATCTTTGAGGGTCATTTCCATCGGTCCAGATAGCAGCAACTTGTGTGGTAGTAGGGGCATTATACCTTACAAACATATGCAAGAAACAATTAATGAAATAACACAAATAACATAAAATAATACAGAATTAATAGAGAGGATGTCATACCTTCGTTGGTCGGGTGTCACATTAGTGTTGAGCTCAATTACATAGTCATCAAGATTTGGAATGGCACCAACCCTGTTAAATGTTTGGACATAAGGGTTTCCTTCTTGTAGTATCCTGAGCACATTCCTTACAATGTTTATATCAAGATCAGGTGACCTTTTTACTCTATGGGACAATGTCTCATCATGTTCCGTGTCATAAAAGTAGAGTTGGAGGTGGCGTGGCCCTTTTGATCCTGGCACTAAATGGTCTAGACGATGATACAGGGCACCATGTACACGGAATGTATATATGCCAGTGCCCGCTGCAGTGCAGTATCTTCGGTCCAGTGTAACCCCGAGACTTGTGAAGGAGAAGTGTGAATTGAAGTACCGAATGTGTTTTCTAAAATACTTTGCATCAATATCTACCTGACTTGTGAACAACCTCTTCAACTCATCAGGTACATCAGGGATATGGACTTTTATCTTGCCCATTCGACAACAGAATCCTGGTGATTCACCTTCAAATCTCATGGCCCCACAATGTTGGCAGTCAGGAGCCTTCCTCAAAACATGGTGCCCTTTCGGCAAATTTTGGTAAACAAAATCATAAGGGCGGGAGCATCGCGCACCGGGGCCCAAGTATTGGCATGCGCTG